>NC_090234.1:9462261-9622261 GCF_024489055.1 Chanodichthys erythropterus
TTGTGGTGCTGACAGCATTCTGGGTGAAATGCTGAAACACAGCACACCTGAGCTGCAGACGGCTGTGCTCAAATTATTCAACATTGTACTTAGTTCAGGCTGTTTTCCTGACATCTGGAGCCAAGGACTTATTACCCCAATTCATAAGACTGGGAATAAATTGGACCCTAATAATTTCAGAGGCATTTGTGTGAGCAGTAATCTGGGGAAGTTATTTAGCAGTATTTTAAACAATAGAATTGTAAACTTCCTTACCGAACACAATGTCCTGAGTCCGAGTCAGATTGGCTTCCTTCCAAATCACAGAACTACTGACCACATTTACACCCTACACACCCTAATCAATAAACACGTAAAACAGACCAAAAACGGAAAAATATTTGCATGCTTTGTCGATTTCAAAAAAGCATTTGATTCTATTTGGCATGACGGATTATATTACAAACTTTTAGAAAGCGGTGTAGGGGGTAAAGCTTACGACATTATTAAATCAATGTATTCGAACAACAAATGTGCAATACGGATTGGCAACAAACATACAGAATTCTTCACCCAGAAGACAGGAGTGCGGCAGGGCTGTAGCCTAAGTCCAACGCTGTTCAACATTTACATTAATGAACTAGCGGTGCAGCTGGAACGGTCTACAGCTCCCGGACTCACTCTACAAGACAAGAACATCAAGCTCTTGCTGTATGCAGATGATCTGGTGCTGCTGTCACCCACTGCACAGGGACTACAGCAGCACCTGGACCTGCTGGAGAACTACTGCCAGAACTGGGCCCTGGCAGTAAACCTCAAGAAGACCAACGTTATGGTCTTCCAGAAAAAGCCCAGATGTCAGGAACACAGATACCAGTTCAGTCTAGGCAGCACCGCCCTAGAACACACAATGCAGTACACTTACCTCGGTCTGATCGTCACTGCATCGGGGAGTTTCAGTATGGCAGTGAATGCTCTCAAAGATAAAGCTCGAAGAGCTCTATACGCCATCAAGAAAAGATTCCAAAACATTGATTTACCAATTCCAATCTGGTGTAAAATCTTTGATAGTGTCATTCAGCCCATTGCGCTGTATGGAAGTGAGGTTTGGGGTCCACTCAGTGATCAGAGCTACACTAGATGGGACAGACATCCAACAGAAGCCCTACACACAGAATTCTGTAAAATGATCCTAAAATTACAAAGAAGAACACCCAATAATGCATGTAGGGCAGAATTAGGCCGATTTCCATTGATTATTAATATGCAAAAAAGATCCCTCAAATTCTGGATGCATCTAAAATCAAGTCCCACAGAATCGCTACATTTTAAAGCATTACAAACCCAAGAACTGAACCCCGAAAAGAGTCACCTCAGTCAGCTGGTTCTGAGACTTACTAACCTGACTAACTCTACTAACACTAACCAGTCTCAGACCAGCACTGCTTCTCCAAACATCAAAATAAACCAAATCTTCAAACAATCTAAAAATACATATCTGGAACATTGGGATGAGAAAACTAAAACACAAAGTAAATTACAATTCTATCGAACACTGAAATCAAATTATGAATTAGAAGAATATCTCCAAAGTGTCAAAGACACAAAGCAGAGACGGATCCTGACCAAGTACAGGCTCAGTGAGCACAGTCTAGCCATCGAGACCGGCAGACACAGAAAGAGCTGGCTACCCAGAGAGCAAAGGGTGTGTGTTCACTGCAGGACAGGAGAGATCGAGACAGAGATGCACTTCCTCCTTCACTGCCAAAAATACATATCAATTAGAGATCTCTACTTCACCAAATTCAGTAACGTAATAAAGAACTTTACAGCCATGACTGAAGTAGAACAAATAAAGTTAATATTAGGAGAGGGACCGACAGCAGCACTGGCTGCGAGATACGTGTGGATGTGCCACAGCCTGAGAGACAGCAGGTGAATGTGTGTAATGTGTGTGTCTGACCTCAGTGTGATTCCCTACCGTCCACCACAGTGACCCTCCGTACATGTGTGTGTATATTTGTTTAACCACTGTGGTAACAAATGTTCAGACATGTTCTATTGTGTTACACTGTTAATTTAAGTTTGTTATGTTGTAATATTTGATAGCATTATAATATTTTATATTTTCTTCTATTATACAGATGTTTTTATTATTGTTATATGTATGCTTTGGCAATATTGTATTATTTACAGTCATGCCAATAAAGCAATTTTGAATTTGAATTTGAATTTGAATATATAAAATAGAGATAGATATGTAGATATATAAAATAGAGATAGATATGTAGATATATAAAATAGAGATAGATATATAGATATATAAAATAGAGAAAGATATATAGATATATAGATATCGATCTCTATTTTATATATCTATCTCTTTTATATATCTATATATTTATCTATTTTATATATCTAAATATCTATCTCTATTTTATACATCTAAATATGTATCTCTCTTTTATACATCTACATATCTATCTCTATTTTATACATCTACATATCGATCTCTATTTTATACATCTACATATTGATCTCTATTTTATATCTATATATGAAGATGTATAAAATAGAGATAGATATGTAGATGTATAAAATGGAGTTCGATATATAGATGTATAAAATAGAGATAGATATGTATATATATATATATATAATAGAGATAGATATGTGTATATATATATATATATATATAATAGAGATAGATATGTGTATATATATATATAATAGAGATAGATATGTAGATATCTATCTCTATTTTATATATCTACATATCTATCTCTATTTTATATATCTACATATCTATCTCTATTTTATATATCTACATATCTATCTCTATTTTATATATCTACATATCTATCTCTATTTTATATATCTACATATCTATCTCTATTTTATATATCTACATATCTATCTCTATTTTATATATGTAGATATATAAAAGAGATAGATATGTAGATATATAAAAGAGATAGATATGTAGATATATAAAAGAGATAGATATGTAGATATATAAAATAGAGATAGATATGTAGATATATATATATATATAGATATATAGATATATAAAATAGAGATAGATATGTAGATATATAAAATAGATAAATATATAGATATATAAAATAGAGATAGATATATAGCTATATAAAATAGAGATAGATAGATAGATAGATAGTTAGATAGATAGATAGATAGATAGATAGATAGATAGATAGATAGATAGATAGATAGATAGATAGATATAGATATAGATATAGATATAGATATAGATATATAGATATATAAAATAGAGATAGATATGTAGATATATAAAATAGAGATATATAGATATATAAAATAGAGATATATAGATATATAAAAGAGATAGACATATAGATATATAAAAGAGATAGACATATAGATATATAAAATAGAGATAGATATGTAGATATATAAAATAGAGATAGATATGTAGATATATAAAATAGAGATAGATATGTAGATATATAAAATAGAGATAGATATGTAGATATATAAAATAGAGATAGATATGTAGATATATAAAATAGAGATATATAAATATATAAAATATAGACATATAGATATATAAAATATAGACATATAGATATATAAAAGAGATAGACATGTAGATATATAAAATAGAGATAGATATGTAGATATATAAAATAGAGATAGATATGTAGATATATAAAATAGAGATAGATATGTAGATATATAAAATAGAGATAGATATGTAGATATATAAAAGAGATAGATATATAGATATATAGATATCGATCTCTATTTTATATATCTATCTCTATTTTATATATCTATATATTTATCTCTATTTTATATATTTACATATATAGATATATAAAATAGAGATAGATATGTAGATATATAAAATAGAGATAGACATATAGATATATAAAATAGAGATATATAAATATATAAAATATAGACATATAGATATATAAAAGAGATAGACATATAGATATATAAAAGAGATAGACATATAGATATATAAAATAGAGATAGATATGTAGATATATAAAATAGAGATAGATATGTAGATATATAAAATAGAGATAGATATGTAGATATATAAAATAGAGATAGATATGTAGATATATAAAATAGAGATAGATATGTAGATATATAAAATAGAGATAGATATGTAGATATATAAAATAGAGTTAGATGTATAGATATATAAAAGAGATAGATATATAGATATATAGATATCGATCTCTATTTTATATATCTATCTCTATTTTATATATCTATATATTTATCTATTTTATATATCTAAATATCTATCTCTATTTTATATATTTACATATATAGATATATAAAATAGAGATATATATGTAGATATATAAAATAGAGATAGATATGTAGATATATAAAATAGAGATAGATATGTAGATATATAAAATAGAGATAGATATGTAGATATATAGATATCGATCTCTATTTTATATATCTATATATCTATCTCTATTTTATATTTCTATATATTTATCTATTTTATATATCTAAATATCTATCTCTATTTTATATATTTACATATATAGATATATAAAATAGAGATATATATGTAGATATATAAAATAGAGATAGATATGTAGATATATAAAATAGAGATAGATATGTAGATATATAAAATAGAGATAGATATGTAGATATATAGATATCGATCTCTATTTTATATATCTATATATCTATCTCTATTTTATATTTCTATATATTTATCTATTTTATATATCTAAATATCTATCTCTATTTTATACATCTACATATCTATCTCTATTTTATACATCTACATATCTATCTCTATTTTATACATCTACATATTTATCTCTATTTTATACATCTACATATCGATCTCTATTTTATACATCTACATATCGATCTCTATTTTATATATCTATATATGTAGATGTATAAAATAGAGATAGATATGTAGATGTATAAAATAGAGATAGATATATAGATATATAAGAGATAGATATATAGATATATAAAATAGAGATAGATATGTAGATATATAAAATAGAGATGGATATGTAGATATATAAAATAGAGATAGATATATAGACATATAAAAGAGATAGATATATAGATATATAAAAGATATAGATATATAGATATATAAAATAGAGATAGATATGTAGATATATAAAATAGAGATAGATATATAGATATATAAAATAGAGCTAGATATGTACATATATAAAATAGAGATAGATATGTACATATATAAAATAGTTAGATATGTAGATATATAAAATAGAGATATATAGATATATAAAATAGAGTTAGATATATAGATATATAAAAGAGATAGATATATAGATATATAAAAGATATAGATATATAGATATATAAAATAGAGATAGATATGTAGATATATAAAATAGAGATAGATATGTAGATATATAAAATAGAGATAGATATAGATGTATAAAATAGAGATCGATATATAGATGTATAAAATGGAGATCGATATATAGATGTATAAAATAGAGATCGATATATAGATGTATAAAATAGAGATCGATATATAGATGTATAAAATAGAGATCGATATATAGATGTATAAAATAGAGATTGATATATAGATGTATAAAATAGAGATAGATATGTAGATATATAAAATAGAGATAGATATGTAGATATATAAAATAGAGATAGATATGTAGATATATAAAATAGAGATAGATATGTAGATATATAAAATAGAGATAGATATGTAGATATATAAAATAGAGATAGATGTATAGATATATAAAATAGAGATAGATATGTACATATATAAAATAGAGATAGATATGTAGATGTATAAAATAGAGATTGATATATAGATATATAAAAGAGATAGATATATAGATATATAAAAGAGATAGATATATAGATATATAAAAGAGATAGATATATAGATATATAAAATAGAGATAGATATGTAGATATATAAAATAGAGATAGATGTATAGATATATAAAAGAGATAGATATGTACATATATAAAAGAGATAGATATATAGATATATAAAAGAGATAGATATGTAGAGATATAAAATAGAGATAGATATGTAGATATATAAAATAGAGATAGATATGTAGATATATAAGTCAAGTCAAGTCAAATTTATTTATATAGCGCTTTTACAATTGGTAATTGTTTCAAAGCAGCTTTACATATTAGAAGCACAGAAAAAAAGGGAAGTGGTTAAAACTGTACAAACAAGCGTGGTAATATGTAACATATACAAGATGGTGCTACATTAAGCCAATGTCGGCTGACTTCCAGGGGTGGAAAAAACCCCCTAGGAGAAAAACCCAGCGTGCTAGCACTGGGAAAAAAAGTCCTAGAAGGGAAAAAAACTCCTTGGAAGATGTATATATGTAAATGTATATGGAGATCAAAATCTGAATTGTACATTTTTATTATAGAGATTAAAAATCGATTATATATAAATATATGTAAGCGGATACGGGGATTAAAAATCTGAATTATAGATGCAGCCAGAATTGGATCTTTAGGCCCATTGTCTCCTGGGCTACGTTGTAGTCAGGTCCAGACACAGGTTCTCCATCTGATCTGGATACGGCCTGGATCCAGCACCCGGCAAACCTCAGGATAAGCAGAGAGACAGATATTAGCGTAGATGCCATTCTTATTCTGATGTACAGGTATATCTAGTGTTATAGGAAATGTTCTCGGTTCCGGCCGACCTAATTATTGCAGCGTAACAATCCTTTAACGGATTTGAAAAATGTTAATGTATTGATAATGTGTTATGTGTATGCAAGAGCAAAGAGATGTGTTTTTAGTCTAGATTTAAACTGACAGAGTGTGTCTGCTTCCCGAACAATGCTAGGAAGATTGTTCCAGAGTTTAGGTGCTAAATAGGAAAAGGATCTGCCGCCTTCAGTTGATTTTGATATTCTGGGTATTATCAACTGGCCTAAATTCTGAGATCGCAATAAACGTGAAGGACTATAATGCATTAAGAGCTCACTTAGGTACTGGGGAGCTAAACCATTTAGAGCTTTATAAGTAAGTAGCAAGATTTTAAAATCTATACGATGTTTAATAGGGAGCCAATGTAATGTTGACAGAACTGGGCTAATATGGTCATACTTTCTGGTTCTAGTAAGAACTCTAGCTGCCGCATTTTGGACCAACTGTAGTCTGTTTAAAAGCTGAGCAGAACAACCACCCAGTAGAGCGTTACAATAATCTAGTCTTGAGGTCATGAATGCATGAACCAACTGTTCCGCATTTGTCATTGAGAGCATATGTCGTAATTTAGATATATTTTTTAGATGGAAGAAGGCGGTTTTACAGATACTAGAAACATGACTTTCAAATGAAAGATTGGTATCAAAGAGCACACCCAGGTTCCTAACTGAGGACGAAGGTTTAATGGAGCACCCGTCAAGTGTTAGAGAGTATTCAAGGTTTTTTCGTGAGGAAGTTTTTGGTCCAAAGATTAGGAAATCAGTTTTTTTCTGAATTTAATAATAAGAAATTTCTTGTCATCCAGTTTTTAATGTCAGCTATGCATTCTGTTAGTTTTGTGAATTTGTAGGTTTCGTCAGGGCGCGAGGAAATATAGAGCTGAGTATCGTCAGCGTAGCAGTGAAAACAAACACCATGCTTCCTAATTATCTCTCCTAAGGGCAGCATGTACAGAGTGAAAAGCAACGGTCCTAATACTGAGCCTTGTGGTACCCCATATTTAACCTGTGATCGATACGACATCTCTTCATTAACTACCACAGACTGATAACGGTCAGATAAGTATGATTTGAACCATGCCAAAGCAATTCCACTAATGCCAATATAGTTTTCAAGTCTTTTTAAAAGAATGTTATGATCGATAGTGTCAAAAGCAGCACTGAGATCTAATAACACTAATAGAGAAATACAGCCACGATCGGATGATAAAATAGTTAGATATGTAGATATATAAAATAGAGATGGATATATAGATATATAAAAGAGATAGATATATAGATATATAAGAGATAGATATATAGATATATAAGAGATAGATATGTAGATATATAAAATAGAGATAGATATATAGATATATAAAAGAGATAGATATATAGATGTATAAAATAGAGCTAGATATGTACATATATAAAATAGAGATAGATATGTAGATATATAAAATAGTTAGATATGTAGATATATAAAATAGAGATAGATATATAGATATATAAAATAGAGATAGATGTATAGATATATAAAATAGAGAGATATGTAGATATATAAAATAGAGTTAGATATGTAGATATATAAAATAGAGATAGATATATAGATATATAAAATAGTTCGATATATAGATGTATAAAATAGTTCGATATATAGATGTATAAAATAGAGTTCGATATATAGATGTATAAAATAGAGTTTGATATATAGATGTATAAAATAGAGTTAGATATATAGATATATGAGATAGATATATAGATATATAAAATAGAGATAGATATGTATATATATATATATATATATATATATATATATATATATATATATAGATGTATAAAATAGAGATAGATATGTAGATGTATAAAATAGAGATATATATGTAGATGTATAAAATAGAGATAGATATGTAGATGTATAAAATAGAGATAGATATGTAGATGTATAAAATAGAGATAGATATGTAGATGTATAAAATAGAGATAGATATTTAGATGTATAAAATAGAGATAGATATATAGATGTATAAAATAGAGATCGATATATAGATGTATAAAATAGAGATAGATATGTAGATATATAAGAGATAGATATGTAGATATATAAAATAGAGATATATATGTAGATATATATAAAATAGAGATCAATATATAGATATATATATCTACATATCTATCTCTATTTTATATATCTATATATCGATCTCATATAAAATAGAGTTAGATATATAGATATATAAAATAGAGTTAGATATATAGATATATAAAATAGTTAGATATATAGATATATAGATATAGATATATATAGATATAGATATATAGATTTATATAGATATAGATATATATATAGATATATAAAATAGTTAGATATATAGATGTATAAAATAGAGTTCGATATATAGATGTATAAAATAGAGTTCGATATATAGATGTATAAGAGATAGATATGTAGATATATAAAATAGAGATAGATATGTAGATATATAAAATAGAGATAGATATGTAGATATATAAAATAGAGATAGATATGTAGATATATAAAATAGAGATAGATATATAGTAGTGGTGGGCCGTTAACGGCGTTAACATGCTGCGTTAACGCGAGACTCTTATCGGGCGATAAAAAAAATATCGCCGTTAATCTATTCTCAAAGTTGGGTTGGGAGCTGGGTCAATTCTACGCAAGCTATGATGACTTTCACCTTGATAGTTTAGCGCAGATGTATACCTAGCCGAACTGACCCTTCTCAAAGACCCGCCCCCCTTAGTTACTGTTGCTTTGGTCGACTGGTGCTGTCAGGCCCGTCACGTCACACAGTGATAAATGCATCACGGAGCAAAGAGGACACTGACAAGACAAAGCAGGTAACTTATGATATTTAACAAAGTCCCAGTTTTAAAACTGTAGTTTTTTAAGAAATTCAAACAATAAAACCCGTTTTCTTTAATGTGTCGTGACCATGGTCGTGACAGGTTGCTGTAGCGCCTCAGCTCAAGAGGCTCGTAAACTGATCATCTCTTACTACGAGTCCATTTATAGCATCAAATAAACATGAATGAACATGAGAATCAGTGTTTCAAATGCGGAAAGATGTCAATATACAAAACATAATATACAAAAGTTTAACTCCACTGAGGTTAATCTTCTAACTCCTATCTGCTTTGTCGGACAAAATGGTGGATTACTTTTTAGTCATTTGCTGCGTTCCAATTCGCCTACTTATAGTACTAGGCCCTAAAATATGTACTCTTTCTGTGAACAAAAACTTTTTACTTACTTTTGAGTGTGTAGCAAAAGACTAGACAAGCTTTGGGACATACTATCACGTCATACAGTTGAGTCTTTGCTCTCTGTCGCATCCAGTCACCGTAAACTTCCCTGTCAATCATCTTACATCCTCCACATTTTATTTAGCTAATTTCCTACCGTATCGGAGAGAAATGCAGCACGTTGATCTGCAGTCGCGAGTCTTTCATGTGGAGAACTCTCCTCATATTAATGCATAAAGATGCATTTAAAACTTAATTACATATAATCTTTATAAAAGTCCACATTGGTATTTGCAGATGAAAAACGGATCCACACTTCGAAAATCTACCGGAAATAGTAGACCATCCGGGGACTTTTGGCATACTCTTTTCAACATACTATGCTTTGGCACACACTTATTTTAATGTCACAAACTATTTAGGATGGATAGTATGGACATTGGGACGCAGGGACAATTTGGGTATCTCACATATTCTGAATGTGTTCGGCAGAATTCAAATGAGCCATTTTAATCTAGATTAATCTAGATTAATTCCAAAATTAATCTAGATTAATCTAGATTAAAAAAATTAATCTATGCCCACCTCTAATATATAGATATATAAAATCTAAATATCTATCTCTATTTTATACATCTACATATCTATCTATATTTTATACATCTACATATCTATCTCTATTTTATACATCTACATATCGATCTCTATTTTATACATCTACATATCGATCTCTATTTTATATATCTATATATGTAGATGTATAAAATAGAGGTAGATATGTAGATGTATAAAATTGAGATAGATATGTAGATGTATAAAAGAGATAGATAATTAGATATATAAAATAGATAAATATATAGATATATAAAAGAGATAGATATATAGATATATAAAATAGAGATAGATATATAGATATATAAAATAGAGATAGATATATAGATATATAAAATAGAGATAGATATGCAGATATATAAAATAGAGATAGATATGCAGATATATAAAATAGAGATAGATATGTAGATGTATAAAATAGAGATAGATATATAAAATAGAGAGATAGATATATAAAATATAGATATATAGATATATAAAATAGAGAGAGATATGTAGATATATAAAATAGAGATATATAGATATATAAAATAGATATATATAGATATATAAAATAGAGATATATAGATATATAAAATAGAGATATATATAGATATATAAATTAGAGATAGATATATAGATATATAAAATAGAGATAGATCTATAGATATATAAAATATTGTATATATCTATATCTCTCTATTTTATATATCTGTCTATATTTTATATATCTATATGTCTATATTTTATATATCTATATCTATCTCTATTTTATATATCTACATATCTATCTGTATTTTATACATCTATATATCTAACTCTATTTTATATATCTATTTATCTATCTCTATTTTATATATATATTTATCTATCTCTATTTTATATATCTATTTATCTATCTCTATTTTATATCTATATATCTATCTCTATTTTATATATCTATATATCTATATTTTATATATCTATCTCTATTTTATATATCTATATATCTATCTCTATTTTATATATCTATCTCTATATCTCTATGTATTATATATATATATATATATATATATATATATGAGCAATATCACACGAGTAGCCGTGCGATTATGGCTGTATATCAGCACGCTGTGATTCGTCCGTAGGCACGAGGCCGCAGGTAATCAGATGTAAAGTTATTCACTGTCAAAGTGACGCCAAAATGAATGGGAGTCAATGGGGATGCTAACGCAAGTGAAGTTCTGCTACAAGATGGCAGCACGCGGCCGACTTCAACTTCCGGTCGACTTCCTTGGGCACTGATAACACCACAGCGCTAAAACAACTTCCTTTTGCAAAAGTTCCTTTCAATTTAAAAGTCTCTTGTGACTCACTGACTAATTCTCCTGTAAAGTGTTGCCGCCATCTAATGGTGTATTAATGTAATGTTCACTCAATCCATATTACTTAATGGACATGTTTATATAAAATAATATTTATTGAACAACATATAAGCACAAAAAAAATAGGTCACCATTTACGCTGGTATGTGGGTTTTACAAATATTTAACGAATGAAAAGGATTTTAAAGAGCTTGTGACAAAACCTCCTAACTCCATTGGATCCTCAAACTGTAAATTAAGCCTCATTAATCTGCCTCAACTCCTGAATGAAGTGCGCACGCAGTTTGGACATCTCCTCTGTGCAATGCAAAGGTAAATAAAGATCTGGGGTCTCATTTATAAAACTGTGCGTAGGATCCCTACTAAAAGTGTACGCACAAAAAAAATCAGATTTATAAAACCATGCGTACGCCAGAACCGGCGCGCACATCCCTTTATAAATCCCAGTCAGCGGAAGATTGTGCGTACGTAGATCTCCACCCTGTCTCCTCCCCGAAATAACCATATATGCAGCTTACAACGCCTAGTTTTACTATGCATAACCTCATCTACATATCATTTCCATACACGTTACCAACCACGTGACACCATGGTTAACACCGTCAAAGGTATAAGACATTGGAAAATATTAGATATGGACTATAAATGCCAATTGTGCCACACATTATGTTGATAATCCAATATCCTCTTTATGTTTAAAAAATTTATCAAAAGATCCATAAAAACAAAATTGTATAAAATACTTCAGATAAAGGTTTTAGAATCGAGTTGATTCATTCATTTCCACTGGCCACATAGTATTTTAATAGTTTTAAACAATTCAAATCAAATTTATGCAGTTTTGCTGATAAGGTGAACATATATTTTAGGAAGTTTATAGGCTATTTTTAGTGGAAACAGATAGGACTACTTATTTATTGCAGTGTAAATACAATTGTCTGACTCGGCGCGTCACTGACAAAGTATTTTAAAAAAGAAAACGTGCAAATCTTACCATTTTCCTCAAATGATATCCTTCAAATGGTAATTATTTGAAGATCCTTCACACGAACATGCAGCTGTGGTTGTACAGTAAGATATTATTGGACCTATTCAAGCTGGACAACGGACCGTTTGACCACCGAATCCAGCAGTGTCTTCCATAATATCTAAGTTAAGTGTGCATCACTGATCGTCATTCTCGAAAACATATTTTGTCATAACATCTGCAGTTTAGTTTAAAGAGGAATTATTGTGCTTCCAGCGCTCCTCGCTGTCATAAAACAGCGTGTCACTGGAAAAGTGATCGAAAGTAGCACATCTACCATCTCAATTCATATCACTTTGTCTCCAGAATGTGCGTACGCACGGCTCAAAGTTTGCTTAAAGGTGCGCACATTCTCCCGTCAAGTTTGTTTTTATAGATCACAACCTTTGCGCAGGAACTGCACGCTTTATAAATGAGACCCCTGATGTTTGAAAAAAAAAAAAAAAAAAATGTAAAGCGTTTTCTTTACTCAAAAAAACATATGCTTATAAAGTTTAATGTTTTACGTATTTGAAGCGGAGAAGAGTCCCGTCTAGTTGTAGCCAATGTGCTATATAAGGATGTAACGTAACATTTATTATTATCAAATTTAATATAGCACAATTCGACTTGCTCTAATAGATATAAAATAAGAGATTAATAAGGCCAAAGATTGCCCGTTCTATGTACTCAAATGGAATTATGTCTCATGTTTAACCACTATAAGAGCCAGCGGCAAATCCCCAAGGCACTGGCCGAGATGAAGCTGTTTTCGGCGGTTACAGAAGCACTGAACGGCCGCTGACGCACTCGAGCTCGCATCTCCGAAAACGTCAAAACAAATTGTAAAATGGGCTCTGTTATTAAATACGAGTCACATATTTCAGGTCTAAACAACTACATTCTCGCCTAAAAAAAACTATTAAAACTGCAGTTCGTGGTACAAGAAGTAGTATTTGTAAAAATTACGGTTGATTTGATCGGCCGCCATGACGGTCACTTCGAGCGGAGTGATACAAACGGTGAAAAGGCGGTAGGAGTGCTGTTATCACTGAAATATCGCATGGCTATCAGCCAATCAGATTCGAGAACCAGACAGAACTGTTGTATGTATGTATGTATGTATGTATGTATGTATGTATATGTATGTGTATATATATATATATATATATATATATATATATATATATATATATAGAGAGAGAGAGAGAGAGAGAGAGAGAGAGAGAGAGAGAGAGAGAGAGAGAGAGAGAGAGAGAGAGAGAGAGAGAGAGAGAGAGAGAGAGAGAGAGAGAGAGAGAGAGAGAGAGAGAGAGAGAGAGAGAGAGATAGAGAGATAGAGATAGAGATAGAGAGATAGAGAGATAGAGAGATAGAGATAGAGATTAATATAATATTATATAAATATATATTATATAATAAATATATATATATATTATATAATATTATATATAGAGATAGATATATATAATATAAAATAGATATCTATATATATCTATATATATATATATATGAGAGAGAGAGAGATAGAAATAGAAAATACATTGTTGTTAAGAATAGTTGGCTTATTATTTATTTCGGTAATCAGTATCATCCAATAGCTACTGCTTCCAGTGAGTGGTAATCGGTGAGCAGCCCCAGAAATTCTGATCATAGCACCCTTACTTGAAGAAAAAACTGCAATTTTATTCAGAGGCTCAAACTAGCAACAGTAAGATGCAGTTGCTAATATTTATATGATCAAAAATAAGATGACGTTTTAATAGCGGATAGATTTTTATAACGGTATAGCAGGCAAAATGCATATGAATATAAATTGTCACTCTATATCTCCCAATTAAATGTATAAAAGATTATCTAAGATAATATTTCATTTCTTAGTTTATGATCAAATTTTATTTTTTGGTGAATTATTCTACCTTCTAGTGTTTTAAAGTCCATTTTAGAAGCCTTTTCTTGTTTCCTTGAGAATTAATCATATTTGGGCTGTGCCATGTTGCACCTTTTGGTTAAGGTGGTCTGGCCTTCCTTGAGGTTGAAAACTGCAATTCAGGCTGATATTATCCAGGCACTTTACTCCTACTTGTAGGCCAGGCTGGGTGTACATGTAATTTGTGTATTTTTATGTTGTGTTGATTATCTAAGTACTATAACATTAGCCTTTACTACAGTAGTGTAGGGTGTGTCTCTTTGCATGACTATCTTTACAAGCAGAGAAATAGATGTAGAAATTACAGGATGGATTTAAAATTTAAATCATTATTTCAACCCAGAATCAGGGTCATCATCATCAATAGCAGATCATGATCACCCCATTCCCACAAATTGCAGGAGTGTGAATATGGGGAGTGCTGTGTGTGCAGGAGACTCTTTTATTTGACTTTGTCTCTCACTGCCACATCTCGCACACATATGGGAAGCAGGAGGCAGGTTTCATCCAGGGTGTGGTCCAGATGTCTGCTTCTCTCATCACGCCTAAACTCCAGACTGGCACAGACTTGCTGAAACTGCAGCCTAAAGGGGTCGTATAATGAGGAATCAAGAAGAACTAATGAGAGTTATAAGTTTAGAAAGTTCACCAAGCCTTGTTTTTTATTTGTTTTTGTGCATGTGTAGCATCTACTACTCTGCAGATCCCAGTATCCCAGTGTTAGACAGAGCAACTAAAATATATTTTAACAAGATTTCTGATAATTTCAGTCCGATCCTAGCAGTTTGTTTTATGAATTTGTTGCAATGAAATGTAGCTTTGCAAAGAAGGATGGAGCCCTTAAAAACACAAGCGTAAACCAAAAGAGGGCACTCAAAAACAGCTTTTTTTTTACCCTTTAAGACCTGAAGGCGTTTTTAGAGGGTTTTTTTCTTTCTGAGTGACAGAAAAGTAAAGACTCATAACTCCAAAACTTAAGAAAAGAGAGCCAAAACGTATTGTTTGATGGAAAACTTGATAGCATAAAATAATCAGAAGTTAGAGCATGTGGAACCAAGATTGCCTTTTTTGTTATGGGCATTCTTTAATATTGTTCCTCCACAAGGAATATCTCTTGACCAACGCAATATTGTTTATTTACAGCAGATTCTCACGATTAAAATGAGCCCAAAATAATGTTGTGCCATATTTATGACTTGTACGCGTTTCGTCCGTTTTTCAGCGAAAATGCCACGTGAAATCTGTTTGTCTGTAGTTGAATAAATTATGAAAAACTTTTTTTTTTCTATTAATAAGCAAATGGCACCACTTAGGAGTTAATCAAATTGGCTATATGCATTGTAAAGTTTAGACTCTAAGCTTTCAAATGACATCTATTTTATGTTAAGGCAGTAGCTTTGAAAAATATGATTATTATTTTTTTCATTGCTAGGTGGTACACTCGGTTTATAGGGACTTCTCAGCACCCGTTAAAAGTTTGTCAAAATGGTCAGATGCATAAAAAAGCTGAGTTTCTATGGTTTCAAATTATACATATTGTGTTATTCTACATTGGAAAACAAGCATGGACTGGGAACATTGAATAACACATTGCATGTTGGAAAGACGAGAGACATGGTTTTAGCCAAGTATGCTATATCATCCGACGTAATGGATTATTGATTTTGGTCTCATTTTAATCATAAAAATCTTTTGCAAAAAGTGATGTGCCATGATCTATGATCTGTGCATTTGAAGTTATGAGCAAAAACACCACGTAAAATCTACATATTTGTTTTCAGTTAACGCCTGCTCACTTTTTTTTTTGTTGTAAACTCAATTTGTGCAGACTCATTAGAGGGTGAAAACAACGCAACAGGAACATGTAGGATCTGAATGTGTAGTTCGGTTTCTATTGGCTCTTAAACAGACATGCAAATGTCGGTCATAAAGGGTTAATTGTAAGAGTCAGAGAAAAATTGCCAAATTAAGTTAATAATGTATAAAAAAATAATTAAGCGGACCTAAGGGAGAAAAAAATTAATAAAAGGGAAATTATTTTAAAAAGTGGGTATCTGTGCTAAGACTAACCAAACCCCATTGGTTATTTACACCTTAAAGCTGTGTTTGACAAGCCAAGACCTGGAGCTGTTTTCCATTGCCAGACCAGATAGATAAATGTTGTTAAAGTTAATTACTGTTGAAGGGATATGCTTATCTGCTTTTCAGGCCACATAATAGACATTAGTCAAAGTGCATTAGATTCAAAGCAGCATTGAAAAGAAAAAAAAAAAAAAAATGAATGAGATGTTTTAAGACAATTTTACACAAAATGGATACAATTCAATTATCATAGCTGCTGCATGACAATGCATGTAGAAAACCTACAGAACCACATTCTGTCTCTTCAGCTGCTTTTGTACAGATGTAGGCAATAAGGAAATGTTCAGCTACCTCTGCTGTTTACAGAGCCGCGACAGTTGTTTGCTTTCCCAGAATCCCTTTACGATCCAGGGTTTTACAGAAAATAGCCCATTACTTTCTCCCTACACTGTGAAATGTAAATTGCTTGGGTTTGTGCGGCACAATTTCAGTTTGTTGCATCAGTGAGGTTGTCAGAACTATTATTGATCATGAGCAAAGTTCCATGGTGTATATCGTACATAAACGATAGTTGATGTCACACAATCTGCCTTTGCATTTACCCAAGATCTTACCAAGGTCACATTTTACAATCTGATAAGCAACAATTGTAAAGGACCGAAAAATAAAATCGACTTTAGGCTCTTTCTGCATTTAATTTAAATGTTTTTCTTCACTATCACTTCAGCACAGTTTTATAAGCTGCAACTGGCTCTTGTTCATTGTTGCTCATCCCACACATGCATACAGGTAATATTGTATAACATGTGTCGGCAAATAGCTTTCAATATTCACATGGACATTTAAGTGTGTGTGTCATCACGGTTATTGTTATCAGTGGTGGCTTTTAGCACAGAGAAAGATGAACTCTGGACTTTGCGTTGGCAGACGTGCTCTTTGGTAGAGTGTGAAGCTTCTCTTCTCATGTAATTGTGGCCACCTACTCTCATCCTTAGGCAGTGAAACACAAAGCAAACCACCTCTATCCCTGCAGTTTTCACTGCCTACAATCCAAAGCTGTATATGTTTATAAAAAAAAAAAAAAAAAAAAAAAAACTGGTTTGGAGTGTTATGGGGCCATAGGGATACAGTGAGGGAAAATTCTTACTTCCCAACTGGAAAGTCCCTTCTATGGGATTGCGTGAGAGTTTGAATATATCGTCTCTGTTTGTTCTGGCTCAGGTTGTGTAATAACTAAATCACCTCCCCTCCGTCATTGATAGATATGGATCTGAATGCACATAAAAGTGTTTACACTACTTTTGTTAGCCAGTTAAGTCAGTAATTGTAGTTAAATGTCAATCGATATAGGAGTTTGATGGGCTTTTGCATTCATATGTGCTATTGCCAGTTTTTAATATGTAAAATTGTAAGAGATAAATATTTAAATAATTGACTGCTTGTCCAGCATTTAAACAAAACACATATTGTAGGACTTTAATATTTGGAAACTTGGCACACATATAAAGTATCATATTTTTGCCCTGTATGGATTTATAATTTGTAATTGTCACATGTCGAGAACTATGGTATGTCGTGAACTTGGCCTCAGCCAGTGTTTGCTTTTCTCATTGTTTACATTCTTGCTTTGACTTTCCTTGGTTTCTCAGGGTTGCAGTAATGACTTCACATCTTGACTTTACACTTGACCTTCATTTTTTTCATAGACTCAGATAAACTCTTGTGTTTGAAATAATCTATCTAGCCATATGTTAAATTACTTGCTGTTTTGATGGAGCAATTGACCCTTCACTAAGCCATGCCTTTAAAATATAACTGTTCAATTTTACCTTACTAACTGTTGCCATCTGTCATATCACTTTGAGAAGTATTTGCTTGATTAACAATCTCAACAGTTTCTGTGTAATCTAACAATTTCTTTAAAGTAAAACTAACACTAACCTACACTTGGGTTAAAAACAACCCAAGTTGGGTGGAAAATGGACTAACCCAGCAACTGGATTGTTTTAACCCAGTGGTTGGGTTAAATGTTCGCCCAACCTGCTGGGTCATCTTATTTAACCCAACTATTGTTTAAAAATTACTGTATTGCTTGCTTAAAATGAATCCAAACTATGTTGGAAATTAACATGTATGAATATGTTTAATAAATGAGCATTTATTAATAAGTTTAATCAATAATAATTAAACAAACATTTATTAAATTGCTTATTAATAAATGTTCAGCTTTTGATTATTATTGTTGCCTCTAGTAATTATTTGTCTTATTTTTAATTTCCAACCTATTTTGGGTTCATTTTAAACCAGCCATATAGTAATTAAACATTTAACCCAACTACTGGATTTGTCCATTTTCAACCCAACTTGGGTTGTTTTTAACCCAGCATTTTTTAGTGTAGATTTTGCAATGTCAAACTTTATTTCACTCTTCATAACAATAACAACTTTAAGAACTTTTTAAGAAATCATATTTGATACTCAAATTTCTAAGGCCTCTGAATTATCAGCATGACCAAAACTTATTGAACACAATCTACTACATGCCTTCTGTCATGTGATTGATAGTTTGTATTTTTTTCTTTTTTTTTTTTTAAGCAAATATCATCTTAAGAGTGAGAGTGACAACTAATATTTATATGCATTTTATGTAGATATTCTGCTATACTATTATGAATATCTTATTGATTTACCATACAAGCTATCAGAATTTCATCTTACTTTTTGATCATATAAATACAATATAAATATCAGCAACTGCACCATATTTTTGCAATAAAATTGGTGTTTTTTTCCTCCTTCAGGATGAGCTATATAAGCCGTTAAAGCCTGATGTATCAAATGTGATAATAAAAACGTGCAAACATTTTTTAACATGTATTTTTATAAATATTTATTGTAAAGGTCCAATAATTAAATCCATTTTTAAGTTCTGTAAAGTTTGTAGATGCAAGCAAACTCTGCGGTAGTCAGCCATGTTATACTGTGCTAAGTTATGACCGTTATATAATCACCAGATTACACCCATTTAATTTTATTTATTTTGGCTCTCAAAATTTGAAGGTGACCCCTCTCCCAGCATGTTCACAATCCCTCTCCCTCATTTCCTGCCACAGGGTTGGATAAACAAGCTTTGGCTCGTGTGGAACAGCCTCTCCTTGGCCACAGCTAGCTCGTGCTACAATGGCATCATTTGTCATCTAGTTGGAGACTCCTTGCCTCCCAAACAGCACTACATCCATTTAGGGTCACGCTTGGGTCACAGCCCCCCCCCATATTGAGACATGTCAAGTGATGTATTTTTTTGTGGCATGTTCATCTATTCTTTCTTTGTATCGCCCATCCACCATATATATATATATGTGTGTGTGTGCATGTTTCAATGCCATTTTTAGTTTGGGTTGTAGTCAACTTTGTATATCGGAAAGCTGTACTTTCTCCCTGAGCAGTAAGGGTGAATGAATGAGAGAGGATGTTCTCTCTCTGGGGCATTGGGGCATCAGGACACCAGAACACAAAGGTTTGTGCTAGGCCTCTAAAGCACTCTGTTATTTTGCATGGAATACATTTTGGGTTATCCGTTTTCCTGTGCATCGCCAAAAGGCTTCTTTATAAGTACCTAGGCAGCATTTTAAGGCATCATAGATGTGCTCCCAATTCAAAGGCTATTCCAAAATGCATCCAAAATATTCGCTTTGGCCAAAATCCATGGCAGAATCATGTGTATCCTTTACTGAGAATGCAATCCCAGAATGCATTGTGAACAAGATTGCAGAGAAGCAAGAGAAATGTCAACTATACTTATTTACTTTGTTGCTAAAATTTTGGTGGAAAAAATAATTATAACAACAACAAGCATTTTGATTCCATCAGCTTTAGATAAGTTTGAGCATGTCGCTAAGCTAACTCCATGATTCCCTAAAGATTATAGAATGAAAGATAGACTGAAAATTCACCTATCTATTTTTGAAATACATGTTATAAATCTGTGAACAAATCATCTTGTGCATATGTTACTTTTTTTTTTTTTTTTTTTTTTTTTTTATTGACCTCATAATGTGTAATCAAAATGTCATAACTGGACCTTCCAGTGAAAATGACTTCTCTCTGGTGACACATGCAAGACTTCTACAATCATTTTGTTTGCTTAAACCCATCCCTGCAAGCTCGTGTTCATCTGCCTCCATTTTTGAGTGTGACATGCATATCTTAACATCCGATGTATAGAACCAAGTCCCCGCAATACATTTTGTCTTTTTCGATAATCCCCTACTAGATGATCTGTTGTTACTTGCGGTTCACCCCAACTTTAAACACACATCTATAGCACACATAAAGAAAAGGCCAATTTTTAATGTTTCTATACTTTTAGGTATATTTATAATCTGTATTTCTGTTCCTTTGTCTGCAATCTTGGATGGATTTTTCTTTAGCTGCATACTAAATCGCATATTGTCTGAGTAGGTATTTGATGAAGAGCTTCCTTCACAACCATTAAAAAAGATATGATATTTTATATTAGTATAAATGTGTGTAGTATGAATGAAACTCGGGCGTAGCACTACTACCACTGCAGTATCTACCAATTTTTCATTGTCATGTTGTGCCACTTCATTGCCATGTATAACTTCTTCCCCATGGCCTCATGAGATAGTAAAGTGTCCATCGGATGCTTTTTTCAGAATCTCTGAAGTGGTATATCATGCAGGTACTTTTCGCCTACAGTTATGAATTCTTAATGTCAAGTCAAGTCACCTTTATTTATATAGCGCTTTTTACAATGCAGATTGTGTCAAAGCAGCTTTACAGTGATAACTGGTAAATAATTTTGGCTACACAGCAGCTCTTAAAGAAAATGGTGTCATTGACCTGCTTAAATTGATTAATGAATCATTCGGACATGCTACTCTTTTCACATAGTGTTTTTTGCACACTATATAGTAGCGAAGTTAGCATATTGGGATGCCAGGTTTATTTTCGACTGAGTTAATTGCAATGCATTCTGGATTCTTCATTTGCTTGAAGGATGCATACAATGCTGCCTTCTGTTTCCCCAAAGAGGGGTTATATATGTTCCCTTAAAATGCTTCCTCTTGGTTTGCCTAAGTGTAAGTCTACATAGGTCTCCAAGAAGGACAGATGTAGGACACATGACAGAATATACAGTGCACAGACATCAGGAAAGCTGAGTCAGTGCAGATAGAGGGAAGCAGTAAAGTCATCCGGTTTTGGGTGACTAAAAACAGACCGACTTGCTACTTCCTGAGGTTGTGAAGGAGCTGATGGAAGGGGGGTCCCAAGTGTAGGTTTCTCACACAAAATAATATAATATTCATCAGTTTTTTAAATTCAGACTTCTATTGAATTGAGTCACATTGTCTTATTTCATAGCTCTCATATGGAAAAGCATCACATCCTGTGGTTGTTTACTCTCTCAGCCTGCGCAATAGTATCTCCATGTGCATGTCAAGTCAAACACACTATAATCTATTAAACAAGAGCCATATTTGTGCAGGAAGCAGCTGAGGGGTTTGTGGCCACTTGTTATTTCGGGTTTCCTTCTCCAGGGCTTCCGTGGTCCATTGTTTGTTCCAGTGTAGTCTGTGATCATTCCACCACACTTAGGAAAACATTACTTCCACTGTGGCTCATTCAGAAGCAGATATGGATATGCTATTCCAGTGTAGCAATGTGTCCAGCATGCTGAGCCACAATTCATTATTTGGCTACTGTGTGTTTTGTCCTGCTGATGTCCTATGTAAATGAATGACTCTTTATAAAGTCAGTTCTTTTGAAGTGAATAGGTAAAAAAGACTCGTAATCAGATTTGAACTTGATTTAAATAGTTATTGGTTTGAATTAATCACTTACTGAGTTGGTCGGTCCGCTAGGCATTACTTTTGGCATTTACAACTCAGAATTAATCAAGAACTCTAGCATGATTGAGGCACATTCAGAATAGAGTTTTGTAATAATTATAATAAATATTGTTTTTAATAAAAAAAAAAAAAAAAAAAAAAAATATTACCAAAAATAGTTTTTGTTTAAGGTTGTTTTCTCAGTATTTTAATAATTAAGTGGAATCAGAACCAACATGTTATTTAGATGTGATGGTATCATACATTGTAAATGAATCACTTCTACACAAAAGCTCTGTACATTGACAGGATTGAGGCCTGGCTGTATTTTGGGTGTTCCTGTCCTCATGATCAGTTTTCCCTTTTATGTAGGACTACGGGTGGTAGGAACATACTATTTTCTGCCATGTGCATCATGTTGCGGATTTGAGCCTTACCACGACCTTAAGCCAAGCTGAAATTACTGTTCAATCTCCTGTAGGTCATGTGCTAAAGGACATCCCTCCTCCATTCATCATGAAGCTCTCATTTAGCTCCTGTTCAGATGTGGATGCTTCAAGCCAACAGATTTCATCTTATGAGTCCATATTTGTTACGTCTTATGACTCCGAGTGAAGTATGTATTCTAGAGAAAAGGTTCCCTCTTGTAGGGTAGACTTAGCAAACTGAACACTCTAAGAAAATGTGGTGATTGCACAGAGACATTTAACTGCAGATGTTCTCACTTTACTCTTAATTTCCTCTCTCTCCACTCTACATAGTGTGGCTCCAGGCGAAGCATGAAGACGTTTCGAAAAACATCTGATTCCCTGGCCTTTGAATGCAAACCAAAACTCAATTTTAGCCTAAAGTTGGATCAGGACAAATACCACACACGCGTCTCCTCCCTTTTGTCATTGGAAGAGTGCTTGTCTTTTTTGTTGCTCTTTGTAGACTGACTGCGGAAGCCTTAAGAGTCCATTCATATTCAGATTTAAGGTATTCTTATTCACATTGACCCTCCGCCACTTAAAGAGGTTTTGCGGACAGCCTAAAGCGTCCCGATGATCCAGAACTGCCACTTTGGCAAATTTCCTTCAATGGGACCCTGTCCCCTCCCTTGTTTCTCTGTCAGGGTTTGGGTAATTGTATTATGCTTTTCTTTTGTTTGGGTCATGTCTAGCGTTTTGGCCACCTCACAAAGCTCAAAAATCTGCTCTCTAGGCTGTGCACGTTTCTGCATTGATGTAATGCCCTGTGCCATTTCTGGCTCTCCTACTCTTCACTTTTCTTCTCCCAGACCTCCACCCAGAGCCCAAACCAGCATCAGATGGACTCCATATTTTTGGGTTTGGTTCTCAAAGTAGTTTGTGGAGTGTCAGTCTGTTCCATTTCAAGATTTTGTTTGGAGTATTAATATAAATAATTAAGAATTAGTTTATTATCTTAATATTTTTAAATAAAGGCTCTATTCCAAATCCTAGTGAGCTACTTTGCTGTCTGACAGGCATTTGCAGCAATAAAGTGGACTGAAGTTATTAATTTTTAATCCGTTTTATATTTATTTGGAGTGACGTCGACTATTCTGTTGGTTCTGTTATGAAGTTTATGCAAATTAGAAGTGACATAATATAGTGACTACTAGAGCTGTGGAAAATAATAATTTTTACGATACATCACAATGCTGTGAACAATTCTGCATCGATGCATAAAAACAAAAGAATCAAATTTTTAAAAATGTAATTAAAAAGGCTTATAATATTAATGTGCTTTTTTTATTGTAAATAAAAAGTAGGCTACTCATATATTAAATAGTCGCATATGTCCTTAGGAAGCAAAGTGCTTGCGTCAATGATTCGGTTCCATTTTTTTCAAAAAGAACATGCATGAATGTGAAAATAAAGTGCAGGATGTGCTTGATGTTAAGCACAATAAGCCACGAAAAAGATCTTAATGCTATATGCGTGCTGACTGACTAAATTGATTTCATTAGAGTTTAGCTTTAGCATGCTGTTAAGCTAACAATGCAGTTCTCGAAGCATAAAAATAATCAGTGAACTATTTTAATCTATACTTTTGGTATTGAATTGTTTATATTGGAGCCCGCTTATAATCTCCTGCTTTTTCCACCATATTTGTTTTGTCATTGTTGTTATTGTTATTGTTGCTTGTTTTTTTGTTTTTGTTTTTCATTGAGTTTACAGAAGACTCTGCAACAAAAGTTACATACCATGCCGCCTTATGGTGCAGTCACTTTTACCTTTTGTATGGTGAAATTATGCAGGCAAAATGCAGTTAATTAATAGTCATCCACACAGTCCAGAATTTTATGAGAGCAAAAATGTTTCCCTAATTGTATTTCACATCAAATTCAAGTTTAAGCTTTGAACACATGATTTCAAAGCATTGACCAATATAAAGCTGCTTTGTTTGGAAGCGACCTCTGAGTAAATGGTGCTTCATGCATCGTTACACTATTGAATATGGAAATTGACCTTCTTTATCATATTAGCGAAAATGTTGCAGGTAGAGCCTTATGGATTTGACTATAATAAAGCATCATAGAAGGCAGCATAATCATCCTGCACACCTTTGGAACAGCCTACGATGCCTAAAAATGCTGTCTACGTAGGCAACTTAAAAGATCCTGAAGCCAGGGTATTGCAATATGGTTGTTGTTTGTATGGTATCTTAAAGGATAACTTAACATTTTATTTGCATTATTTTCTGTGAGTTGAATAAGTCCTGACATGCCTTTGACTCATTTTAGGGCATTCCAGTGAATTTCTCAAGTTTCTGAATCTACCGCATGCCACCTCAGACAAGGCAGTTTTGTCATGGTCATTAAGAACATGCCTATCAATAAAGTATTACATCAATTCCATTCAACCTTGGAACTCCTTATCATTGCATTGAAGTTTTTGTACACTATGACTATATGTGTACCACTATAGCACCTCGTGAACCTGACAAATACAGACTTGGAGGAGGGGAACTACATGCAGCATTTCCTTCACAATCAGACCTATTATTAGTTGTGGTTTTGGAAAATTCCTGAGTAATGGTTGTTGAAAAGTACAGACTGTGAAGAAACTTGCGAGGTTGAATAAAATGGTCAAAATTAACACGGTTTTAGGCCAATTTATTTGGAGCTGATCATTTAGCCTGGATAGTGTCAGCCAGTAATGGACGTGTTCACGCCTAGTGTCTGCAACAGCCAAAAACCGTCTCATACAGCCTGTGCCATACAAATGTGAACTGACAGACTGATGCTATTGTCTTTTCATCTTCAAACAAATCATTTACAATTACATCTTTGTTACAGAGCTTACTGGGTCATAGAATGTCTGTTGTGGTAGAGTTGTTGTGCAGGGCAGAAAAATGCAAATAATACAACTAACCATATAATCATGCATGCAAAAATTACACTTTTTAATATGGCTTGAGCACAATGTGTGTTGTGCAGTGAATATTGGAAGCAGAGATTACTATATTTTTAGCTATTTAATGTATTATTTTTATGCAATAATATCAAGATGAATACATTTCAAAGTTTAATTGTAAGGACATTTTTGTTTATTTTTGGGACAAAACACTGTTTGAACTTTTTACTGTTTAAATAGCAATTTTAGTACTGTATTGGGTAAAATCAAGGTCCTAAAGCAACCTAATTTGAGATTTTACTACCCTAATCCATTTAAACATAAATATGACCTATAAGGTTTTGAACATATTAAATCCCTTGTGTGTGACAATCACTTGCAGTTTCCACCTCTAAACTGTGCACTGCATGTCCTCTTATCAGAGCATATGAAAGAGTGTTTTCGATCTAGGGTCAGTATGTTAATAATAGGTCTAGATGGTTGAAGTAAATTGCTGATACAGATTGAGCAGAACACTCAAGACAGGTGCCTAATTGGAAATGAAAGCTTTGTTTTGCCGTTAAATTAACTTTTAAATTTTGAATATTCTCTCTCTCTTTTCAGCTTTGCTCTGGCAGATGAGGCCTACCGGTCCCTGCGGGATCAAGATAAAGACCAGTGTATTCTTATCACTGGAGAGAGCGGAGCAGGAAAGACTGGTAAGACCACTGAAAATACTTATACTTGAATCAAGCTATTCAGTAACAAATAACAGTAGTGATGCTGCTAACTTTACTTTTTTCAGTATTGTGATACTAGCTGCTTTCTTACTATAGGATTTTGTAACTATGAAGTCATTTCACCTTGATCTTTTAATCCACTCATTCCTAAATTCTCTCTATTTAATCTCTTTAACAATGCCTTCAAAGGATGATTCACCCATAATGCACTGTTGTTAACTTGCTCCTGTTACATTTTACAGTAATTCCATTGCATTGTTTTTGTGGTATAAATAGAGTAGACTGTATGTCATAGACTCTGAATAGATCAACAGTAATATAGTAATGCAAATCTAGTAATGGCTAGATAATGGCTAAGTAATGGCTTGGATTAAATTTAGAGGATTAACTCTTCTTGTGTCAGACTGTTCATCTCATGTTGGGAAATAGATTAAGATTTACAAATGGGTAACAGGTTGTCTGGCTATCACCAGACCAAGCTCAATTTAAAATTGAACATTGGTCTGGGGAGTCTGCTATGTATTTTCTACTGCACAAGAGGCTTGATCAACGAGCATTATTCACGCAGTTGGATAGTCCTTCAACCAATCAGATCAACGATCCGGGTGACGTACTTTGCAGAGTGACGTGAAAACTCCAGGCAGGTTTAGTTTGTATAGAGGGTATGCATCGACGTCACTTTCCCGTCGGAACGCACTCCCTCAGCTGGACTGAGTGGCAAAAGAACCTGCTGCGTGACTGGATTTAATAGGGGAAACTCTGAAAACGCGAGTAAAACTAACGAATTACACTAAAGGTTGGACTCGAAAGTGTTTCTTACAGCTTGTCAAATAAACCTAATCCATGGATATTGACATGCAGCCTGGAGTCGTGTTTCCTGACATTTATATGTGCCCGATTTGACGCCGGGGGAAATACATAAAGCAAATCTGCCTGTGAATATTTTATATAACTACAATATAGGTAGCTTTAAATCTGAGTAATCACTTATCAATGTTATATATATCGTCATATCGTCCAGCCCTAAAATATATAGTTTTATAGTATAGTTTTTGTCAGTATTTATTTTAAAACACACAATTATGCAGAATATAAGATGGAAAATATTTAATTGATGATTTGTCAACATAATATATAACAATACAATATATACAGTATGATTTTACCTCAAAATCCAAAATGATAAATTGACACAAAATGATAACTGCAAATCCATGTTTCTCTGCTGGAGTAGAGTTGTTTTTGTGAATTACACTTTTTTTTTTTTTTTTTTTTTGTAGTTTTTGAAGTGTTTGAAGCGTTCATCTAACAAGCAGGTGTAATATAGTGCTCTTTTGACTGAACTTTTGCTTGAGTTCTTTAAATGTCAGATCAAGTCTTTATTTTACAAATGCTGGAATTTAACCACAGCTGTTTAGCAGTGCAGAACTGGACTCCTCTTGTTTTAAAATAGCCATCTTACTGTGCCAACCATTCAAATACAGGATGTCCAACAGTCAAGGCAATGAGATAAATGGGGTTGGTAATCCACACACTACAGAGCAAGGTCTGATGAAAAACATTGACTGTTAGTCAAGGTGACTGTTAATTTCGAAATGCTATTCTGTACTAATGAAAATCTACCACAGCTCAGGAATAAATTAAATTGGGCTCTCTAACTCATTCAGGATCCATGCTTAAGCTATATGAAATGAGGTGTTATGGCATTATTTTCTATCTGCTTGATTATCACTCTGTCTCTTTATGTATTATATTTGATCAAAATGTTTCATAGTTTAAGTCCTATGAATTGAGCAGAGTCCAAAAATAGCCGTAAATCTCTAAAACATAACTGGCCGTCCTTCTCTTCAGAAAACATTTCATATCAGCACTTCTGTGTGTAAGTCGCTGCTCTCATAGGTCCAGACATGGGAAAGTCATTAAGCGTCGAACAAGATAAATCATAAACAGCCATTTGTGCCAAGTAGATTTAAATCATTTCATGTAAAAACTAAAACATAGTTTTAAACAAATAGTTTAAAATAATTTGGGCATGTTTCCACACTGTTTCATATGGTTTTTACGAAATAAACTAAAGCAAGTAATTTTAACCATGATGCACAAGCATTCCTCTATATTTGAGTTGTTCTGTCATCTCTTCATAATTAATAGCAACAGCTCAATGGGATGTTGAAGACTCTTTAAACAGTTGATCTCATAGTTGGCTTTGAAGGAATGGGGGAGTTTGAATGGGAAAGGCGTTTGCTCCCTGTAGGATAGGCAGAGTTGATGTAAAAGGGATTTTTGGGGGTGAGGTCTTGTCTAGAAGAAGGTGACCCCTGACCTCATTCTTCTGTGGTCTGTTTTTCAGAGGCCAGTAAGTTTGTGATGTCATACGTGGCGGCAGTGTGTGGGAAGGGCCAGGAGGTGAACAAAGTGAAGGAGCAGCTGCTTCAGTCCAATCCAGTGCTTGAGGGTGAGTTTTCTGTGTCTTCTGTTTTGTACCAATTGTCTTGTTCACACCATTAGGATATTCAGTTCCCTTGTCTTGTCCCTTGTCTTAAAACATTCTTGAATGTACCAGGAGATCAGTTAAAGGGAAAATAAGTGGCAGATCTTTCAGATTCTTTAAGGCAATTTTGAAAGCAGATGATTTGAGACCTATATCATATGTATTTTCCCATAATCCCACCTAGGGCTGGACGATTAATAGAAAAGTAATCGAAACCGAAATTTAAAACCTCTAACCGACATAATTTTCCCATGTCGGTTATTTCGGTTTTAGTCACGTGACTCTGCCCCGTCAGTCATATCAAGTGCAGTTTGCAGGCACATGGAAAAATATCTTTGTTTATACAATCTGGATGCTCAGAATTACTATGGTAATTGTACGTTTTAAACAGTTTATACAGATAAGTTAATCTTTATCAAATGCGCTGATACACACACACAGCGTGCGCAAGCCCGAAGCTGTGACACAGAGAGCTGAGGTGTGTCGTGTCTCTTACAGCGCGCGCCCTGAAGCCAGATCACTTTCACTTGTGTCCGCACAAAACTTTGTCAATTGTATGCGTTTTAAGTCTTGTCTGTTTGAACATTTGAAGTGATTTTCTACTGCGCTGATATATTGTGACACACGAACACTCATACAGACAGTAACTCGCACATCACGTGAAGATCGCCCGCAGAGAGGAGCGCAGCAACTCAAGTGTCAACGCTGTCCTGTGATTCATCACTAAAGTAGCTTAGAAACTCAACCGTTACACAGCATACATTTCTTTAGTTATAACAAAAATCAGTAAGAAATGTTACGACCCATAGACAATAACTGATAACAAAGTATTTTAAAATCAACAAGAAATGCACTTTTTCATTAGAAAAAATATTCCACATCTAATAGTTGAACATATTTAGCCTATGGTACAAACCTTATCAGTGAACTACGGGGGCAAAAAAAAAAAAAAAAAGAGGCTAAATAATCGTTCATTAATCGTAATCGAAGTAAAATGTTCAATTAATCGAGATTTTGATTTTTGGTCAAATCGTTACAGCCCTAATCCCACCCCAACTAATGGGCCAAGAGCTCCCTGGTCTCTGTTGGCAATCAGAGAGTTGTTTTTTTTTTTTTTTTTTTTTTTTTTTTATATGTGGGCCCATGAACAGGAAATGCCCATAAGCGGTGAGATGGAGTAGGAATGCCCAGTGCTTCTTGGCAGCAGGACTCAGAGCAGAGTGAAGTCCCACATCTGTGAGAGTTTAGCTGCTGGAAGTAATGAGCCCCTCACTGGGGGTCCTGCACATTTCCTGCTGCATGTTTCTCTACCATAGACTCTCTGTATATGTAGCTTATGCTATGAGATGGTGTTCAGAAGGAAAATGCATAAATTTGTTATATTTAAGGTTGTAGTAATGAGACGATTTAAAAATAAAGGATCTTTATTGGCATCTATGGCTCCATGAAGAACGTTAAACATCCATGGAATCTTTCCATTGCACACAAGGTTCTTTATAGTGGAAAAAGGTTCTTTTAGATTTTTAAATGTTCTTCACTAAAATAAAAAAATAAAAAAAATAAAAATCTTTTAAGAGTTCACTCAAAAGTTCTTTGGGTAACCACAAATGGTTTATCTATGGCATCACTGTGAAAACCCCCTTTTGGAACATTTATATTTAAGAGTACTTAATGTTAGTTTCAGTAAAATCATATTCAAACACAAAATAGATCTGAAAGAAATGTGGCGGTTCTTGTATGCAGAATTCCCATGGTCATGGAAAACTTAGGAAAACTTTCAGGGAATTTTAGAATTTACCAGGGCTTGGAAAACTTAAGGAAAATAAACAATTTCTAGAAAGACTCTGTACAGTTTCTATAGTGAAGATTATATTTTTCTAGTTAAACTTTTCTATTTTTTATCATCTAGAACAGTTACAGGCAAAATTTGTCACTTTGTAACTCAATCACTTTTGTAAAAGTCAATCATTATGCCATTTTCAAATTTCTCAAGTTTTGGCAGTGTAGTCAAATGTAATGTGTAATTATCAACTTTAGTCTAATTTGATGATAATTTAAAAGTTTATTTGTTACATTGTAAATGGAAGATTACGTTGTGGGATACAGTATTCTGTGCAATGTGATGTTTTGTATACAGCAAATGTACTGTAGTTGGTAATCTGAATGTTCCATGCATACAGAACATTTGCATACTGAATGCAATATACATACTATGTACTGCAGTAAAATATTTTTTATATATTTTTTTAAAACTTCCTCTTTTTTTTTTCTTTTTTTTTTTTTTTTTGGTGCCATCTTGAATGGCAAGGTCATGGGTTCAAATCCCAGGGAATGCATGAACAGATAAAATGTAATCTGTAAATGCAATGAAAGTCACTTCAGATTACAGTTTTTCTCAGTCGCTTTGGTGCATTTCTCACATCAATATTTACATTTGCACAACAGTTAATGCAGTTCTCAAAACAATTAGTACAAACTGCAAAACCTAGTTGATAACCTGCAAAAGCGTGTCACTTGCTCAAAATGGATAGGTCATTCCTCAAAAGCAAGTATTCGTGTCAATGAAAGTGTCAGTGTCATCAAGATGAAAAGTCCTGGCACAATTGTTTATGAACAAGATAGTCAAATGGCTTTGTCATGTTTTCATTATGACAATTTACTCTGTCAATGTTTTCCAATGCAAAAAAAGTCAGATCTTGGTGACACTACCTGAAAATGCTCCAGACAGCACTATATACTATTTGCACAGCCATATGAAAAATACAGTAAAAAAAGTTATACATTACTGTATTTAGTGAGGTAACTGAGTACAAGACACTGAATATGTATGTTTCACATTTTTACTGCACATGCTCTTTGCAATTCTAATTTGTTCACAGCATTGTGCAAAATAAAAAATACACCCTTATTTGCAACAAACACAAACTCCCTTTGGGTAGAGCTGTGCACAACTGTAAACAATATTGCAGTACATATGGCAAATCTTTACTGTAACACTACTGTACACTACAATACACTAGTGTGATGCTGTAAAGCTGTACGTCTAAATGTAAAATGTACAGTGACAAGTTCTTGTCCCACTGCAAGCTTCATGTATGACACAATGACAGTAGTGCAGTGCAGATTGTTTAGTGCTGAATTACTGTCCATTTATACACACCTGTTCTCCCAACGAAATGTTTGAATAATTGAATTTACAGTGGTTCTCCCAACATTTGGCTGCACCCTTCGACCAGCCTCAGCCATTGTGAGGCCGTGATTGACAACATGATCCACAATTGTAGCCCTGATTTCATCAGGGATCTGCCTATGTACTTGGCCTCTTCATCCTCTTTTGTCCCCTTCCCCTTCCTCCCCGCACCCTTACCCTTCTTCCACGAGGCTGACCTTCCATTTCTGTGTCACAGTATTGTAGAAATGGTACACACTATGTCCTGCTTGGTTCGTATATGCTTGTAAAGTGGGGGTTTATGGGATTCAGCTCTGACAGTGATTGTAGAGAAGTGGCTTATCATTGGTTGCAACTAATGCTTCACACTCCCCTTCTCATCAGTGAAAGTTGAGATTCATCTGAGAGAAATTGTTGAATTTAGGAGACATTTTCAGGAAAAAAAGATTTTAAAAAAATGTGTAAAATTTTCTTGACAGATTTTGACAGCTAGTTCAACATTTTTGTATGTAATGACTCAAGCAATGAAATGAGGACTATTAGTTTTATATGGAATGACTATTCAGCATTCACAAGTATAGTTAATTTTGACTGACATGACATAAGCAAATGGTAATGTTATAAAACAGCAGAAAGTTGTATGAAAGCGATTGATGCATGTCCAAAAGCATTTGCAATTTGTTCGAAGGAATGAACAACTGCTACTATGATGTGCACAACTGACTAAATGTTGTGGAGGTTGAACTAACTGTTGTGCAAATGTAAAGAGTGATGTGAGAAATGCACCAAAGCGACTGAGAAAAACTGTAAAGTGTCTGCCAAAATGTAAATTCCATTCATTGTCCACTTACAGTTAACTAAAATACGCATAAACTCATATACTGATTATATTGTTTTTATATTGGACAACAATTATTGATGGACGTGTGGAATTGTTCCTGTTTTTTATTTCAAATTTCTGACCGTCTAATTTTAGGTTTCATGAATATGATGAAAGATGGCTAACAGGATTCAGGATCATTCTTCTACCAGATGACATCAGTCAAAGCAGAAGTGTATTGTTGAATGAATATGGCATGACTAACTCACAACATGTTTTTCCTCTGCAGCTTTTGGGAACGCCAAAACCATGAGGAATGATAACTCGTCTCGATTTGTGAGTATCTCTTTCTTCTTCCAGGCAGAATATTTTAGGACTGTTTTGATGCTGCCCCTCCCTCTAGCGCATGTTTACTTTAGATTAGATCAACATGGACTTTTGATCAGTTATGTGAACACAGGCAAATGATTCTATTGCTTTCTGTCAGCCCACCCCCAAAGTGTTCTCTCTTATGCAATCCTTTTCCTGGGAGTTTGGTTTTGCTTTTTGTATACATTAAAATCTCCTTTTGCAGTACCACTTTTTGTGTTCTGCTTCTTATTGACCGACACATCTGGCCCTATTCTGACACAGCGTCAGTAGAGCGATTGCTGTTTGTGCATAGTGTTGCGGAAGCTACTCTGAAACTGCAGTTTTACAAGCTACACTACAAGTTACTATCAAAAAGTAGGTTAGGGTTATTTTGGGTTAGGATTAGACTAAACTAACCCTAAATTGAAACTTTTTCTTTTCTTTTTCTTTTTTTTTTTTTTTTTTACAATATACAATACAATGACATTGTATATTACAAATAACTCAATAATTGTTAATGAAAGAATGTTATAAGTAAAAGGTTTGGGCTTTAAAACAATGTAATGCAATGCAATTATGACTTCAAATATTGTTTTATTTTGTAAACTGTCTAAAGACACACACAGTACTCAAATATATATCAAATATAATTTTTTTTTCGGTGAAGTTCCCCTACATGTGAGCTGCATGATTTTCATGAGAAATATCTTGTGATTTGATGCAAGGGATTATGTTTTGGACTAATTTCAATCGGGAGCGTCTACTGTAAATAATGATGTGATTTTTTTTTTTTTTTTTTTTTTTTTTTTTTCCCACAATCGGAGCATCTTTCATGAATTTACGAGCGAAAACGTGACACAAATACAGCGATACGAAGCGATTGCTTAGTATTTTTTCACCGGCGGTACACTTCGGGCTTAGGGTTAAGTTAGTAGCGTCGCCACTTGTAGTTAGCTACCCCCCAACACTGTTCGTGCATACAGCAGGATTCAAACAGAACTCTGTGTAACCTCACTGGCAACCACATCCAGATGCCTTTGACTCTGCCAGAGTCCACGAGGACAGACTCCCACAATGCCATTCAGCACAATTCACAAAGATTAGCACAGTTAAATATATCCATTTATGCAAATATGTTTCCTGCTGCTGCTCTTTGACAGTGTGGTCAGGCCATGATAGACAGCTGAAAAAAAAAAAAAAAAAGCCAAACTAAGTAAACATATACTGAGCTATAGAGTTGTGTACTTACAGAGGTCAGACCACACACCATTGTCCAGCATGTACCTTCAGAATTCAACAGAGGTGCTGTTTAATTTACATAACAGGGTAAACAGAACAGTGTTGTGTCAGTGTTGTTGGTGGTGTTGTTGTTGTTGCTATTGCTGTTTATTCTCATTTACCAGATCTAAATCTTAGTAATTTGTGGGTTGAAATGCACAAAAATTAGTTTGAGCACTCTTACTGGCTCTTGCATCACCCACATGAAACCATCGGTGTTACATAACCATTTATTTCTGTGGCTTTGTTTCAAAACCTAGTTTGAGGCATCATAGGCACACCTCCAACAGAAAGGCAGTTACATGATTATGATGCCTCCTAAGTGGTTTCATTTTGGATTTTAAAGGCAGTAGTGCATCCTTTGTCAAAGGCAATCCCATAATGTATCGCGGCAAACAATAGATCCAAGATGGTTGCTCAGGTGAGAGAAATGTTTATAAATATGCTAAAAATGTATTCAGTTCTACAAAGAATACATAAGAAATAAATGAAATAAAAAGTTAATTATATTAGTTAAAATGAACTAAAAATGTTACAAAATGTTACAAAATGTTAATTATCTTACACCATGTCCACACCAGACGTGACCCTTGAAGCATTGCATCACGCCGCAACAGCTAAAAGCTGTCTACACTGAACGCAACAAACCGACCGCGGCAAAGCACTTGGACTCCATCAGAAACAGAATGTGGAATTCACTTACTGACAGGGATTTATCGCACTGCACCTCACCGCATCCAGTGTAGACTAGTTCTATTGTCTTTTGACACATTGCGCGTGTAGACACTGTGTTAGTCTATGGTAGTCACACCATTTACTAATACATTTTTTTAAAATCCAATATTTGGTAACATTTTGTTAATGCACTGTGAACTAATCTGAACAAATAATTAACAGCTAGATTTATACTAACTAATGTTAACAAATTTTAAAATTAATAAATGCTTTAATATATTGCTCATTTTAGTTCATATTAGATAATGTATTAATTATTGTTACCAAATGAGACTTTATTGTAAAGTGTTACCATCTTTATATAATTTCATTAGTTTTCTATTGTCTTTGTGATATTTTGTACAAGCATTTATGGTAACCTTAAGTATACTTTAATGTCATTTCTAATAAAACGTTTGTTATGTATTTAAATATATTTGAATGAAAAATTCATTCATTTGTAATTACAAAATTGTAATGTTACAATTTAGCATATTATGTATGTTATCTAAATTAAAATAATCATAACACATCAAAATAAGTGTACTTTGAAGAACAAGATTATTAAAACACTGATTTTAAAAACTAAAACTTTTAATTTGACATTATGAAAAAACAAGAAAATCCCACACACTATCAACTTGCAAAACAATAAAAAAGGTACTTTATTAGCAACATTTCGATTGTAAGCTCTTCATCAGGCATCCCTGGATGATCCCAGGATGCCTGATGAAGATCTTACGATCGAAACGTTGCTAATAAAGTACCTTTTTTATTGTTTTGCAAGTTGATAGTGTGCGGGATTTTCTTTTTTCATTTTTCTTTTTTCATATTTTGACTTTTTTCCTACGCACCTATCTGTTACCTACAGGTGTGCGATGCTAATTGTTAATTAATTTGACATTGTTACAAAGCACTTTTTAAAAGTGTACAGTGTGTTAAGTCATAAGTGTACATTAAGTACACTTAAGTGGCCTTTTTCATTTTTTTTTTTTATATTAATCACAAGTATAATTTAAAAAAAAAAAAGTTTTGAAGTAAACTACTTGTGCACATTCAATACAATCACATGCACTTAACACCTTTAACATAAAAAAAAATCATAATGTTTTGTATATCAAGTACCTTTTTGTCACACAATTTTTCAACAGCTCTGTTATAACTTTTCTCAAAGCAATTTTCAGCTGTTGCTTCCTGTGTTGGCTGAGGATTTTAGAGTTCTATAAGTGTATTCAGCAGCCTCTAAGGCAGTTTCCTTTTGAAGAGCTGTTGGATATAAATAAAGAGGGAAAAATTTTACTGGCTCCAGAGACACTGGGCTTACTGTTCCTTTCCCAAATAGTGTGCAGGGACAGAAAGAAAAAAGTTTATTTTACCATTACAGCAGCAGCAAAAAAAGCCTTTTCTCACACAGTAGCCCATTACTCCATTGCAAATCTATTTATGATTGCAAGCTTGTGTTATGAACAGGCCTGTGCTTGGAGAATTGACTGCGCTTAGAGGGAAAGTCTTTGCTCTTTTTTTTTTTTTTTTAACCCATCTGCCTCACGGAAGGCTCAAATTTCAGCCCTATTTGCAGTGATCACTGCCCTCGTTGTCATGCATCTTTCCCTACCATCAGAAACCACTAAAGAGCCACATGGTTCTCCACAGCAAGCCTGCCATTAGTACTAAAGCCCTTGATGCAGTGTCACCATAGGAGAAGGAAACACTTCTTAGACCTTAACTTCTTGGTCATATCTTGTTTTGACTGCACGAGAAGGCCATGTTAAACAACAATAAAGAACCATGTAATCAACTAACCCACCATGCACTTTTTATGGGATGTGCTAACAATTTCTTCTCTTTCTACAGGGAAAGTACATGGATATCGAGTTTGACTTCAAAGGAGACCCCCTTGGTGGAGTCATCAGTAATTGTGAGTATAATTTTAAGGCAGAGACCATTGAGTGTCCCTGTTATGATTCCCAAAAAGGAATAAAAGAATAGTTCCCCAAATCTGTCATTATTTACTCACCCTCATACAAAATGAAGAAAGCTTGAAAAATGTTCATTCAGCACAGCGATATATAACCACTTTTCCTCCTTTGGGCCAAACCGTTATGTTTGGCCCAGATCAGGCCCAGCCGCTACGTATATGGTTTCATTTTCCACTGTGGGACTGATAACGAAGCTCTATGCAATGTAATACAAATGCATCAGTCATTGCCTTGGTAATGCAAAAGTTTACAGATTGTATGAGATGTAAATGACCATGTTATGGAGGATGATCAGATATTTCTTTTAATTTTATCATTAACTTATGTCTTATTCACTCAAATAGTTTGTTTTGCCAGCTACAGAGAAACTGGTAGCTAGGTAACAGACAAGTGACCAATTCTGAGTGGCGATGGTTAGCCAACCGTGATGATAATCCCGGGCCTAGAGTGTTTTTTTTTTTTTTTTTTTTTTTTTCGTGCCGTGCCATACCAGGCTTATTAAGTGGAAATACAACTGGAACCGTTCTTTTTCATTCTTAGAACAGTTTGCCCTGGCAGTAGCAAAGTGTCTTATGACTGTCAAGCTTCAAAATGTACCACCATAAAACTAGTCCAAATTACTTGTGTTATACATTACTGACTCCAAACATTTAAACGGTAGTATATATGAATTCAGAACACTTGGAATATAGTGCATAACTACTTTTATGGTTGCTGTGGTTACCATGAACTTTGTTTTATGGAAAAGAACTGCATGAACATTCTTGAATTTCTCTTTTTGTGTTTTCTGGAAGAAAGTCTGAGGGAGAATAAATGATGACAGATGTTTCATTTTTGGGCACCTATTTCTATTAGTATTTTATACAAGTGGCACTGTCTTTACTCTTGCATTGTGCTCACAAAAAGGTGCATTTCATATACACACAAACCATCCAGAGTGTGTCCTTATTTTGTAGCAGCATAGCAAGCAAATGGCTCATGTAATATCCCCTTGAGCCTGTCTCTCTGCAAATTAAAATCCAGACCAGCAGTCTAGTTGGTTTGGCACACATACCCTTCACTGTTGAAGCCAGTGGTTCATTTAGCTCAAGGTTTTCTCATGCAATGGTTTATATATAGTCTCCAATTAATGGGTCATTGAAATGAGGAATGGTCCCCAGTTTCAGGACTGTACTTTCTTTAATACATTGATATGGATTTCAGCATTAAATTTGAATTACACTTTCTTTTATATGTCAACTAACTTATTAAATAATTCCTGACATAACTTAATTTATAAGGAGTAGCAACATTTATCTGGTCAAAATAGTGGGATTTTGCCACCGACAAGTAACCTTAAAGTCTTTAAATAGAAACAAAAGCACTACCACTTGGCATTGAGAGGTGAGTAATCAACCCAAGTTTATCCCACATCAACTTCCTGTAACTGTTAACATGGTCCATTGACACAATTAGTCCATTTGCTCATTGATTTAAAGGGAGTTTGTAACCTACAGTACAGTATATAGTACAGTAGTTTAAGTACTAGTCGATCAGTTAGTGTCGCCATCCATGTGAGAAAATCAATTCTGTTAATGTTGCTGCTGTGATTTCTCTACTTCACTCATCACATACATGGGTGTCACTTTTTTTTTTTTTCTTTTTTTTTTTGTGCTGATATTTGAAACAACATGGCTGACTTACTAACAGTTACACCTTCAATGCCTCTGTTCATGTATATGCACACAGCGAGACCTTCACCTTTTTTCGGTCATCTTATTTTGACTCCCCAAACATTTACAGTGAAGTGAAATGTTGCATAAAAAAACATATTGATAAAAAAACACAAGAAATGTATTTATTATGATTCTTTTTTTTATCTGACATGCATATTAACCTATTCACACAGAGGTGTGTTTACTCCAACAGAGGCTTCTGTAGATACTAGGGCTTTTCTAGTCTCGCGTTGCCAGACCTTCTGTCGTCAATCTGAACGTCTGGCTACACCATAGCAGCTTTCCTTGGCCAAAGAAAGTCTGACTGGCATGTAATGCAACCAATCAGAGTTCGTTTTATTTCGCATCATGTTTAGGGGTGTGAAACTGTAACATCGATGTACCTACAATAACAGACCTGTGTGTAAAACATTTGAACATATTTTAAAGAGTCTATGCTACAAACTTTACATACTTCACATACTTTTGAAAAGCGTTTAGTTGATCCTGGTAAGTGCTCATTGTCACAGTTGTAAACATGACGGCATTCTTCATCTACGAGGCGGGTTGGCGTCACGGCATCTTTTGTTTCCATGTGGACCATTAAAGAATGCGACACACGTCTCTTGAACATCCTATAGAATTCAACCAGATGACGACTTTGAAAATCCTGAAGTGTTTCCAGTTAAGTGTGCCATATACATCAGACATTCAGCCAACGGTCTGTGGGCATGAGACTAGGGCTTTCCACACTTAAAATGGTTAACCTTAGGTCATTGTAAACCCTGGGTAAATGGACTTTGTTTTCTGACATATTCCTCCCATAACAATCATTAAAATTTTATGTGACTTGTGCACCTGTAGACCTTCTGCTGGCTCGGGCCAGACGGGATAGCCTACGTTGCATTGATAAGCAGTGAGCGCCCAACACCATGTCGCCGGTTTGTGGTTTGTCCCACTTTGGACCACTGTTGGTAAATTCTCACCACTGCTGACTGGAAGCAACCCACAAGCCTTGCTGTTTCAGAGATACTCTGGCCCAGTTGCCTAGCCATAACAATTTGGCCCTTGTCAAAGTCACTCAGATCTTTATTCCTGTTTCTCCTACGTCCAACACGTTGATTACAAGAACTGATTATTTAACATCTTATCAACCCAGACTTCAATATGTGACCTTTTTAGGAGATAATCAATTCACTTCATATTCGCTTAATACAAAAAACAAATATTACCAGAATTCAGTAATTCATAGCTAATTCTGCATCATAGTATTGGTAGTTGTGCATAAAAACAATGTTCTATGTCGTCTTCTCTCACATCTCACTCTCAACTTAATAAATGTGGTTTATGATAATGTAATCAAGGCTTTGGGCTGATGCTGCTGTTTTCTACTGGATGCACATCTGGATGGAGTGTGGGTGGTGTGACATATCCCTCCTCCTACAGATGAATATCTCCTGTGAGACTTCCTGTCTCAATCTGAATACAATGAACAATGAAAGCTTCGCCATGAATATCTAAATATTCATTCTAATGTAAACAGGAAAACACCTTTGTTTTCCACTAAAATAACTCTAGAGAATTGTTTTTAGCCAATAGAACCGTTTTATCCTGTGTTAAATGATAGGTCCATATGATAGACTTTTTGCTTCCTTAAAGAAGGTGATTTTAAGACAAAAACAAAACTGTATTTCACAACAAAATAAAAGTGAATGACATAAGAATTTTGAATCTTATTGCAAAAGATAATATCTTAACATATTTAAATATTTGTATAAATTTTACATTTATACAAATATTTAAATATGAAAGATGTTCAGAAGTGTAAGGAAACTCTGTTATATTTAAAGGTCCCGTTTTTCATGGGTTTTTTTAAGCTTTGATTGTGTTTATAGTGTGCAATATAACGTGTTCATGTTTCGCGTGTAAAAAAACACAGTATTTTTCACATAATTTACTTATCTGTATACCGCTGTTTCCACTGTCATAAAAACGGGCTGATGACTTCCTTGTTCTATGAAGTCCCTCCTTCAGAAATACGTAACACGTTCTGATTGTGCCAGCGGTTCCTGTGTTGTGATTCGACAGCAGCTTAGCGCTCCTTGCCCGGAAAGGTCACGCCTCTTACCATAACGTGTGCTGCACATAGTTTTACATGTGGATTATTGTGGTGTTGTGCCGAATGAACACAAAAGACAATAATTCCCAGGAGACTGAACTCTTTAATCTCCACAAGCAGCGACAGAAAATGTACAACGTTAGCACTCAGAAGAGTACCTCATACGGAAAACAGCCATATACATAAAAAATAGTCCCCTCTTGTGGCCATTATGTGCACTGCAGTCCAACATTAACTATTGCAGTAAGGACACCACAATTATAATTTTCGGGAACCGAGTTAAACATAAATTGTAACCATTGATCTCTAAGTACAGCGTCCCTGGGAAGGCCAAACAAAGGTGATTGGACTGCTGGATGAAAATAACACCGTTTCGACGACATGGCGACAAACACTCTACAAACGCAACTCTTGCTCTTCTCCGTGGGAGCGCAACAAGACCACGCCCCCTTTTTTGTGTATTCCTGTGGGCGGAGGTTAGTCAAAAAACTGTTTTAGTGACGTCATTAAAGAAGGAAGTAGAGGGATGTAGTCCAAACTGGTCGTTCGACGCAGGCGACTTCTGTTAAATAAAATAACTCGCTTGGCATTGAACTTTGAGCTTTAAAATTTTACAGATTTTATTTATACTCTAACAATAACATTACACACTAACTAAAGTTTGAAACATGGGATCAAGAAGAACGGGACCTTTAATACTTTATGGCAGTGGGCAGTCACTGTTTTTTTGATTCCATGATAACAGTGGATTCTCTGGTTGGTGGATACAGTATAAAATATATATTATATTATATTATATTATATTATATTATATTATATTATATTATATTATATTATATTATATTATATTAATTATATTAATTATATTATATTATATTATATTATATTATATTATATTATATTATATTATATTATATTATATTATATTATATTAAAGTAAAAAAAAATAATATTGTAAAATATTTTTGCAACTTACAGAACTTGTACTTGCTACTTGTACTTGCAAGTTGTACTTTGCTTCTGACATACAGTATATGTACTGTATGTGTATAAACTGTATGTATGTTTAATAATTCTTTATTTGTTATAAATGTGTCTTAATGTTATTGCAAATTAGAAACCCATATAATAGATGAGGTTTATAATTTGCAATAATTGTTAATTATTGCTATAGTGTCACTAATTTATGAAGTTGAAAACATGTTGACTTGGCTTTTGCAGTAGTAGATCTTTGCTTGACAGCATTGTATCTTATATTAGGTCTGTCATTTAGGTTTAAACATTCTCTCTAAAACTTTCTATGGAGAAAACTAATGTTTTTTGTTTGTTTGTTTGTTTGTTTGTTTTTTACTTGGGGACAATGCCCCTAGCTGTTGTCATCGGTGGGTGCACATAATCTGTTTTGTGCTTTGATATTTCTTTTCACAGATCTCTTGGAGAAATCCCGTGTGGTAAAGCAGCCCAGGGGCGAGAGGAATTTCCACGTCTTCTACCAGCTGCTTTCTGGAGCATCAGATGACATGCTCAGTAAGAGACTACTTAAATTTTATTTTGATTACATGTGTATTCTGGATGCACTATCCATTCAGTGGCTTTTAGAACATAGTGAGGAAAAGACTGTTAGATTGCACTAATAATTGCATTAAAGGCTGCATTAATATAAGAGTACACAATAACAGACTTTGATTTCAGGCATCAAAGGCATGAGCTGGACAGAAATCCACATAAATTTAACACAATTTGATTGCAACTGGGTGTTATGAAATGACTGATACATAGACCAAAATCTTTGACAAAACCAAACACCATAAAAGGAGATTGACCACTTATAGAAAAACAAATGGGAGAAATTGCAGTGCTTTATCGAAGATGCTTGTTGAGTAGGGGTGTAACGATACACTCACGTCACAATTCGATACAAATCGTAACAATACTGTAATAATGAAATGGGGGGGAATATTTGTGGGTCCTGATGATGATGATGATGATGATGATAATAATAAAATAATATTATTATTTTAATAAAAGTAATAATAATGATGATAAAAAATATTTTGGCTTAAAATATTGCGATTAGTATCGTGATTTCAGTATCATGATTTGTATCAAATTGTGACATGAGTGTATCATTACACCTCTACAATACAGGCATTCGTTGGATCTCTTGCACAGATAAGCCGGTGCTCGCCGTTTGACTTGTTTTAGTTTGACTTTAAATGGAGGGACAGAAATCTCTGGGGTTTCATAAAAAAATATTTTCATTTGTGTTTGAAAGTTGAACGAAAATCGTATAGGTTTGAAATGACATGAGGGTGAGTACATGATGACAGAATTTACATTTTGGGGTGAAATACTTATAAATACAGTAAACTGAGCCTTGATTAAAACTAACACTATCACAAATCATATTGTTTACATCAACGATACATATCGTCACGTTTTTATATTGCGATATCTCGATATAACTACGTATCGTTACACCCTTATTGTAAAGTGAAATTAATTGCCTTAAAGGGCACTATAATTGCATTTTTCTTTCAGAAAAACTGAAGCTGGACCGAGACTTCAGCAAATACAACTACCTTAGCTTGGATTCGGCAACAGTCAATGGATTGGACGATGCTGCCAGTTTCAGAACAGTCAGAGTAAGTTTGCTTTCAGTCCTACCCTACATACAGTAGCTGGTTCCTAAACACATTATAGCATGAGAGTCATTGGTTCAGACTGGGATTAGTTCCGATCCATGGCACTCTGTATGATGAGATGTTAGCAAAGCACCTTATCTCCTCAGTTTAACTGGATAAGATCATCCTTTACCCCACTGAGGTGGAGTTTGATCTGAGCAAGACACTTTGCCTTGTGGCATTATGTAATTTGAGCTTCATTCAAGCCTCTACTTAAAGACATGGAGATTAATTTAAAAGGGAATTCCACCTGCTATTAGCTGACTTGGGCGAATAGAAATCAGTGCTTCTGTTTTCCTGTCCTTCACTCATGCATATTTATTGTTGTCAAAAGGGTCATGTAGCGCTTCACAATAGGATTATTTTCTGCTGGCCTGGTTAAGACAGTTGTTAAGATTTTTACTTCCCTTGGGCACCTGTCTGACTTTTTCATTACTAACATTTATTACAGTATTATTTTTAAACATATAGCCTACTTTGTTTCATACATTTTGAAAAGTTTGATAATAGCTGTCAGTTATGTAGTCGGTTAATTTATAGGGTGCAGTTAGTCAGTTATTGTTGTAAAATAAACAGGGTAATTTTAGGACCCTGACACAAAGCTGTATATAAATTCCTCTGCTGTTCAGAAGCATCTGGAATGTTTCAAAGACCAAACTGTTTAAAATCAAATGATAATTATAATTTTAAAAATCAGCTACAGTACGTAACAATGCTACTTTAATTACTAATTTAGCAAATGGGTATAATACTGCAATTCAAAAGTTTGGGGTTGGTAAGATTATTTAGTGGTAGTAGTGGTAGTGGTAGTGGTAGTAGTAGTACTAGTAGTAGTAGTAGTAGTAGTTTTGTCATCCTTATTGTGGAATCTTGTTCTCTGCTTGTCTTCTGGAAATGACTGCAGAATGACTGTCCCAGCAAACAATGTGGCCCACATGAAACTGGTTGGAATTCAATCAGTATCAGACAATACAGTGCAGTTCTGATGAACAATAGGTCTAAGCCAAGCTGCATGCTGACATCAGAACACCCTAACTCAGCATGTGCTGGGCCGCTGGCTTTGTCTTTTTAACCCCTTGCCTGGGGAGTCAAATCCAATTAATTAGAAACATGCTTTTTTTGCAGTGTAGACAGTTGTACTTTATAAGGTTAAGCATAAATAAGGCTCTGTGTGTAGGAGACAGTAAACACTCCCATGAGGGAGGATGGTTGCTATTTATGCTAGGCTGTTAATAATATATAAAACTCAGCAGAACTTTCATTCTTAGATACACAACATGCCTGTCTTATTAACATGAAAACACTATTGAAGAGTTTCTCCACTCTGTAAGGATAAAGTTTTTACCATTTTATTTAGAGATAAAAGAAGTTATTGGTTTGTCATTCTCTTTGAGCTGCGTCATGTTTAAGCTCTTTACATCTCACTCACTGTTATCTCTGGCCTTTAGACCATTGGCTTAGACCAACTGCTTGCATGTTCATTATCAGTGATTCCATGACATTTCAAATGTAATTTATGGCTTCACAAGAACAAATATTAACACAAGCTATTGTAGAAGCACAAGCAACATGAGAAATCATAAGCTGCTGATGATTGTGTAGGTGAAATACTAAATATACTGTAAAAGTTTAATAATGTTACATATTTGCCCGCACACCCATATGATATTAGGGTAAATCTCTGGTTGTATTTTACCCCATCATCAAATCAAAATAAAGCTGTATATATAAAATAATAAATAAATGGTTTGAGTTTTGAGCGGAGAACATTTCATTTCCCTCAGATTCTCTTTACCGTAATGCAAACAGTTTGGCATTCTTATTACCAAACAATATTTAGTCATTATTGTACAATTAAATATTTTTAACACATTAATTACAGTTATTATTATTATTATTATTATTATTAATAATAATAATAATAATAATAATAATAATAATAATAATAATAATAATAATAATTTTGGTAAGGAAATGTGTGGAGTAATTTGCTTATTGTCATGGAAATAATGCCACAATGATAAAAAAAATATTGGTCCTAAAAATGGTATTTATTTTCTTTAAAGTATAATTTCTTATTTCTTTCTTTTTTTTTTCTTTTTTTTTTTAAGGTGTTGAATGTAAACCAATTTATTATAGACCACCTCCAATGTTCAATCTGTTTTCTTTGACAGCCTGTGGTCTGATGGAAATTTCTGTCATGTTTTTTTTTCTAGATTGTTCAACACCCTCAGGCTGTCCATTAGTAGTGTGGTCATCGGCCAGTCGATCACTTAACAGAAGCCACCATATGTACTGCCATGTAAAATGTCCTTCAGCAGACCACTACTGACTAAAAATATTTTCTTTTCTGTTTTCCCAGAATGCCATGCAAATTGTGGGCTTCATGGAGGATGAGGTTCAGTCAGTACTTGAGCTGGTGGCTGCTGTTCTCAAGCTGGGAAATATTGAGTTCAAACCAGAGTCTCGCGTCAACGGGTTTGATGAGAGTCGCGTCAAGGACAAGAACGGTAAGTTCTAGGTTCTGTCAGAAAGCCTTGCCTATCCAAAAACTTTAAGAGATCTGGTTAGTTATGGTACAACTGAAAGCTTACATTTTTTTTTTTTAAACCTCTGATTTGTACACTTTCCAAGAAACTTTCATGTGGATGGTCAAACATCCCAGTCAGTATTAGACATAATGATGTAAACATTTGCTTGCATGGAATATCTAATTAATATTAATTGTGAAACAACAAGAACTGTAATCTTGTATATAATAAGCCTTCATCTGCTCAACAGGTTGTTCATTACTGCCATCTATTGATATGTCAAGAGATATTTACAGTAATAGCTTGCAGTTGGTAGTATAGTCAATCAACACCAACCACAGGGGTACTTAACCAAATAAACCTTGCATCTTTTAGCATGCATGCATAAGCTAATGATGTTTTTGTAAAGCCATATAAATGCCTCCTTGACTGATGCGTAGATATTATATTTTAATCAGTGACAGATGTGTTCTGTTACATGCCGGAATTAATCTTAAACCATTTTTACAATTCCTCTATAATTATTTTACATTCAGTTTATCTGTGTTTAATGAACAAATGAAGGCAAAAAGGTCATGCAAAATAATGCTAAAACTTTTACAGGCCTAAAACATTAACTTTCCCGGAAACATACAATGCAAATAAGTGTCACTAAAATGACCTTGGAACCAGCTGCTTAAAAACTAGCAGTATTTTTCACCATAATACGGTTGTGACTTAAATACTTAATCATCAAATAATTATAATACTTAATACTAATACTTAATAGTCTAAGTAATTTTACATGGGAAAACAAAAAGTTTAAGCTAAAATTTTGACTATAGTCAACTAAATGTTAGTGTCAACAAATATGTCAACAAATATGCACTGCATATGAAGGTTGTTCATTACTGGTTGTTCTAATAGTTTTATTTGGCCAGGACAATGGGTGGCCCAGACTAAACATCACAGTCTTATGTCAACACCTCCATTTACATGCTACAGCGTCTGGTTCGTCTGCTGTGCTTAAACCCATTAGCAGTAATGTGCTTTCCTCTGCCCTTTTGACCTGATAGCAGTGGGCTGAAATGAGGCAGATTAAGCTGGTATAGGATGGGGGATAGGATGGGGGATGGGATGAGGTGGGGGGGTGGATCCTCTCAGATCCTCTCAAAAAAAGAAGCACTTTTAAAATACTCTTTAGCTTAAACTCCTTGAAAAGGGGCTTAACATGTATCAGTCAAAACCTTGACCTCTAGACTCTATGAGACAAGCATTTGATAAGAATTACTGTCATAGTTTTAAATTTTAAAGACCTTATTACAGTAAACTAAGTTTGTTTATTATTATTATTTAAGTCGGAGGATTTATGTTCATCTTTTGCAATTGGAAAATTTGTTTAAATTACATAACATGCTGTCTAGTCTATCCATAAATAATTCTTTAATCTGATCTGCCGGTGTTTCTTTTGCATTTCCTGTCCCAGACCTCAAGGAGATGTGTGAGCTGCTGGGCATTGAACAGTCTGTGCTGGAGAGAGCGTTCAGCTTCCGTACAGTGGAGGCCAAGATGGAGAAGGTGTCCACCACGCTCAACGTGGCTCAGGTCAGCACAAGTACCCTCCTTGTCTGTAGGTTGAGCTCCTTTTAAATGGTTGATTCTATATCTATATATATTCTCAAGAGCATATGATTAAATTAAGCTTTGGGTAGTTTTAAAGAACAATAATACAACAAAAATATCAAAACAACCTGTTTGGTGGATTTGCATTGGACATACAGTCAAAAATGCTAAATCTATGGAATTTGTTAAGTTTTACTGTAGCTTACAATCAGTTTAAGACACAGCAGAACAGAGTGGATGCAGCTTGAGCTGATTAGGAGGGGTCAACGATTTTAGAAATTTAACTATTTAAAGAAAAAAAAAACACTTAACTTTATGCAATAACACTAACGACCCATCAACATATTTAGAAGTCAAAATATATTACTGGCTAAACTTCATTAGAGGCTGCTGGAATCCATGTAAACCCAAAAGCTCGATAATTTCATCTGAGTGAGGGGTCCAGTTAGCATCTTGTGATGTGTCCTTGGTGTAGCATCATGCTAGCCACCAACTCAAAATGCATTTTTGGTCAAAGGTAACTTGGTAGATGACAGGCCACAAGATGATTTTTTTGGTCTTTTCAGCTGTGATATTTTTTTGTTGTTACATGGTGCAGCCATATGACTTTGAGCAATTTAAAGTTGAATCAGTATCTTTCTGGACATTTGATTGTAATTTGAGACTTGTCCCATTTTAGGCCTATTATGCCCGTGATGCTCTTGCCAAAAACCTGTACAGCCGACTGTTCAGCTGGCTGGTGAACCGAATCAATGAAAGCATTAAGGTATGTTGTTCTGCATTTTCATTGAATCTTTGATGTTCGCTGTAAAGGTGTGGTCGCATTAAAAGGAAGTCCATTGTCTATTCACAGTATTGTAGTGAAGTATTGAATACAACTCACACAGAAGTCACTTTAAAACCAAACAACTTTCTGTTGGTCAGCGCAGGAAATTTGAATGACCTACTATTGGACCTATTTCTATTGGACTAATGTTATGGCGAGCAACAGTTTGTTGAGCAAATTAGTTAAAGTTAATGAAATGGTTTGATTTGATATGTTTATAGCTACCTACCCGCCACAGTGACACAAGAGTATTGTTTGTACAATGAGATCCTGCTGTTGCCATGTGCTGCATGGCCAAGTCTTGTTTGCCTTAGAATTGTGATCAATAACTCACTGTCGTCTTTTTTTATTTTGGTCAGGCTCAAACCAAGAAACGGAAGAAAGTTATGGGAGTCCTGGATATTTACGGTTTTGAAATCTTTGAGGTAAGAGATTTGTTCTGTGATTTTGACACATTCATTTTTATAAGAGACATAACACACTCATACACCAAACAATTTTTGGATGTTGGTAAAACACACTAACACAATTACTGTGCACCTCTACCATCGAACCACTTAATATTTATGCACAAAACTTGTGGAAAAGTCTGTCAGTTTAAACACAGAATTGTCCAAATGCATGCTGTTTTTTTTTTTGGGTTTTTTTTGCTAATAATATGGCTATAATGACTTTATTAATGTTGCCATACTAAATCTCAGAAGTGTTTGACATAATACAGAGAACTACTTCACAGGCCCACACTGAATCTGAACTATATATTTTTTGTTTATTAAGTCTGTTTAATACTTTTAGCAGCATTCATTGCCATTAAATACATTCTGATGATTTTTCCAACCAAAAAGAGTGCAAAAAATGTCTGCATATTCAGTCTGGGCCTTCTAATTCATCTTTCAACCAATGGTTTTCATTTGTCAATTGCATGTGTTCTGATGTCTGATTGTATCACTCTCTCCTGAATGTTGTTTATGTTGTTGTGGCCATGGCGACAGGATGGAGTAAGTAGACCTGCGGAGGAAATCCTGTGGCAGTGTGCATGCTGCAATTTTTAGCACTTAATCCTAGTCTTAATTCAGCTCTTTCATCTCAGCAGCATAAGCCACTGTTAGAGCAGAACCCTGAAGCACAGTGTTTCGTAGCAGTATTGGTATGACCTGTACACTTGATGTTACAACATTAGCATAATTTATACTGTATTTAGAAGACCTTAATGGTTCAGCCCAAAAAAATGGCAATTCTGTCATTTATTTATTAACTTCAAGTTCCTAACCCATATTGTTTAGTAGGGGGAGGGGGGGTGATTTAATAATGACAATTGAATTTATTGGGTGAAGTATTTCTTTAAGCTTCACTGAAACCAGCCAGAGAACTGCAGTGTTTTTGAACTTTTGGGGCTGCAGAAAATGCAAGAGTTGTTGAGGTTATTCTTTGAACAGTTTTACTTATTTAATTCTCAGTACTCCAAGAACACTTCAGCTCCAGTGCACCCTCTTAGGAAAGGCTGCCAAGATAAAATTGGCATTGACAAGTAAAACAATGAGCTAGTGCTTTGCAGTGTGCCATATGCTGCTTTTTGGAAGATTTTTTTATTTATTTTTTTTATTGCAGTGGCTTTAGTTGCAGAGACTAACATGCACTAGGATTGCTCTGAAGATTAAAAAAAAGAGAACTATGGAACTCAATAGAGGAGTATTGTTAATTCCTGAGCCCCAGCATCATGGATAAATAGTACAATCCTAACCGTTTATCATAAGCAAATGATCATAAAATGTGTATTACTGTTTCTTTAATTTAACAGTGGTGTTGGCTCACTGTTTGGGGTTTAGCATGAGAAAGGGAAATGGTTCGTTTTTCTAACCATGTGTTCGTAACCATAAAAGCATTTACAACAGATTTACTGTGGGTGAAAAGGTTAAAGACTTCACCTCTATGAAAAGATGCAGATAAGATTATGCAGCCTTGATGTGTATTGTATCATGCCACGCCTTGTACTTTGCTTAATCTTAGCTATGAAGACCTGTTTTTGTAAGAACAAACTTTGTTCAGGGTTATTTTTCATATGGTATACATATTATTTCCTATGAATTCTTTAAAATGGCACCCCACAGGGGTGGAAATGGGGGGTAACGCGGGGGGATGGCATGTATTTCAAGGGGGGGGATGGCGTTCCAGTTCAAATCTGGTTTGATTTTTTTGTTTTTTTATAGAAATTAAGGGATTTCTGTATTTACACTCAATAGCCTACGAAAACGAAACCGACTGAGCGCAAAACCATAGCGCAATAAAATTGCATGATTAATCATAAAAAGATCGCAATCTGAATTCAAACACCCACGCGATCTTACTCAGTGTTCGAAGCGGGTCGGTAGGCATGAGTGGCGCACCGCACGCGAATCACCGCAGGCGCGTTCACCAGCGCGCTTCAAAGTGTTATAAGATTTCCTATGATAAAATAGAACGTTCTCAATAGAATTCAAATGAGTTTCATTTGAATTCTATTCACAATGTAGTAAAACGTTATGGAGAAAGTCATAATGATCTAAAAACAGCCAGTAAAAAGACGAATGAAAAGAGGGGAAAACATGATGATGATCTTGCAAGCTTTTTAAACTTCCCATGACCACCTTTCCTACAATTTATCACGTTCTATTGTATTTATTGTGGTAACTAACTAACATTTTAACTAATTTATAATATATAATCTATTAAAGCAATAGATTAAAAAAAAATAAATAAATAAATAACATTGCCCTAAGCATGCAATGAGGAGCCATCAATGGTCTAGCTTTAATTATATCCTTATTGTAACAAATGCTATGGTTAAACAATTACAATAACTACTTTTTCATAAGGCCAAGTACAAGTTAGAATCTAGGATCTTCTTGAATTATTGATTAAACATTAGTTTTCCTCATGTGTAAAATGTGTTCTGCTAATATGACAGATATGCTTATTAGGAAAAACCTGGCTTTATTCCAAGAATCAACAAGTTCGGAATAAGAACATTTTAAGTAGATAGTTTGACTTCCCGTGGCACTTTGTAAACAAGTAATTGTTAGCTATAGGCTGTTACTTTATTGCAGTTGTGTTATTAACCAACTTTGAATGTGTGGACCATTTTGCAAAAATAAAGCAACAAACAAATAAATAAACCTCACGAGGGAGCAAACTCAAACTCCTCGCAACCAAGACAGACAACCAGTCCCCCATCCCAAACGGAAGTGAACAAAATAGAGTAAATTACCCTTTGAAAGTAACTTGATACTTCAAATAAAGATTGCATCACTTACATCGTTACACCAGTAGGTGGTGACAAATGATTGTTAAAAATGTATTTGTCATTGATTCATTCATTACAAAGAATTGTTCAAAAAATGTTGATTCATCTATGAAACAAGTGACATCTTTATAATTGAGTCATTGAATCATTTACCAAACAGATTTTTATAAAATAATTCATTCAAAATAATATATATATATATTTTTTTTTGTAAATAGACTGCAGCAACTAACTTGATGTCAGAATCAGTAAATTACATTATTTTTTTTTAGGTTTTTTTTAGTTTTCTATTCAGAATCATGGGAGAATTGTGAACACTATTTAAAAAAATGTGATTCTCAATTTCCAGAATCTTGCAGATTATTGAGTAAAAATCAGGAGTTGAAATGATTTCAGCGAATATTAGAATAAAACTGCCTCTAAAACTGTTCAGGTAGCAATGTTTTTATAAAAAAAAAAAAAAATCTATAGTCTATGGTAATATCCTCAAAACAAAAAGTTTTATAAAATGATAAACATCACATTTCAACCCTTTTAACCATTGTTTAAGAAAAGGGACGAGTAAATATTATTATGTTTTGGCTACATTATTATCCAAATTATTTTGCTTTTTAGAATGCACATCAGCTTCCTTTTGCATTAAAACTGGATTTTCCTTTAAATGTGTAATTGTTGATTTTCAAAGTATACTAAACTGAGTGGTAGCCATCCAAAACATTCAGTTTTCTTTAAGCTGAGGACAAATGTATTTAAAATGTTTTTGACCTGTTCAATTCAGTCTGCATCACATATGCAAATTCCTAGACAATATATCTTTAATTTGGCCAAAATCAAACAGGTTATTTTCTCCAAGCAAAGATTCTGTTGAATGAACATGTTTGTGCCACACCACACAATTCATAGATGTTGTTAATTGACCTTTCAATGTGTCTGCTTGATAATTAAGAAAATATTGTTTGGAGGAAACATGAAATAGACCTGTTTAATGTTAGCAGATTATATAATTGTATAATATTTTATATTTAAATACATGTGAAAAGTCATTGAAAGTAAAAAAAAATAATAATAATAAATGTTTTTGCTGGAAACCTATTGGAGATCCATCACATGCCAATTAAGAATGAATTAATAATGACAAATGCATGCGAACACAGATTGCAGAGAGCCATTTTTGTAGCAAACCAGTGTGATGTTTGCTGTAATAAGAGCATACGTAAGCATGTGTTATTGCGTAGCTACAATGGTATGCCAACTTTTGTTAGAGATTTTTGTATTTTATTTTTGGGAAAATTTATAAAAAAAAATACAGATATTCTAAAGAAGATTTTGTGTGTGTGTGTGTGTGTGTGTGTGTGTGTGTGTGTGTGTGTGTGTGTGTGTGTGTGTGTGTGTGTGTGTGTGTGTGTGTGTGTGTGTGTGTGTGTGTGTGTGTGTGTGTGTGTGTGTGTGTGTGTGTGTGTGTGTGTGTGTGTGTGTGTGTGTGTGTGTGTGTGTGTGTGTGTGTGTGTGTGACATTCCTCCCCATTAAAAAAAAAAAAAAAAAATCCAGCCTGTATTCAGCTTATAGAGGTTCCTGGAGGAAAGTGCTTAGTAAATAATGTTGAGTGAAAGTTGCTGTATTAGTGAGCTGGTTTGCGGTGTTGTGTTGTAGATTGCAGTGTATTTTAATTAACACAGTTATGATGGTGTATTGGTTCTTATATAAACTTCTGTTCCTGCAGGACAACAGTTTTGAACAGTTCATCATCAACTACTGCAATGAGAAACTCCAGCAAATCTTCATTGAGCTTACTCTCCGCGAGGAGCAGGAGGAGTATATTCGTGAGGTATGCTACACCCTGTTCATGAAGACTTGTAGGAAGATATAGGGCTTGTATAGAGCTTGGCAATATTGTGTGTTTCTATGCATTTCTTTGGTTATCTCTGTCAATCATCACATTTTCAGATTCAGTCCTGCATTTAAATATGGTATATCGTAGGTAATCAATGGTGCATCCATGCTGCTTTCAAAGACCAACCCGATAAAAGCGTCTGAGTAAATGAAATGTTACATAAACATTGAGTTTGAATGTTCCTTGATGACTTCCTACTTTCCTATACTGCTTGCAAAGGCAGCATTCCCAATTTTGGATACATCCATACTGTTTACTTTTTTTTTTTTTTTTTTTTTAAATAAGTGGTTTACAGAGTTTTTTTGCACATTATTCATTAATGTAGTAAGCTAGTGTCCCCTTCCAAATAGACTTTGTCTACTGTTTGCTTCTTCCATCAATCCCTCTCCATTTGCGTTTTGATTGTGGGGACGGAAACTATCCCTCACTCTAGTCAGGGTAAACACAATTGTCCCTGAAGAGCTTGGAGCTCTGTTTGCTTTCAGAACTCTTGAGTATGTGCCCTGACGCTGTTGTGACCCCTGCACTGTGATATTCTACTCTCTGGCTTAATTCCAGTAAAGTGCATGGGAAAATACCGCTGCTCTGGAGACCGAGGAGGGATGCAGGGGTCTAGGGACCAGTCTGCCCCAATCCACATTCCACATTCCCCATTCTTGAACCCTCCTCCCGCTTGTATCTACCTCCTAGTTTGAGGAGCTTTCACACAGTCCAATTAGCCCACAGCTATTTTCCAGCTTGTTAATCCAGTGTGGCCTTCATTTGCTCTGATTTGATGTTTAAATCTATTGAGTTCGATAGTTCTCTAATGGGCCAATCTGCACTCCAGACCCTAAATATCGCAGTCAAGTCACCTTTATTTATATAGTGCTTCATACAAATATAAATTATTCAAAACCGCTTTACAGTGATAAACAGGAAAATAACTGTTCAATGATGCAAACAGAATTAAATTCTGCTGTAAATCTGCTCTAAAAATAAAGTGGTAATCAGTCATTATTTGGTTGAAATCAGTTCAGTGTTTCAACTGAATAATGGCTAGATGAACAAAATTTCCAACAAAAGATTGAAAGAGCCATGGAAAATGGAACAACGCAAACATCAAGCCAATGTATACATGGCTGAACTGCATACCATCATAGAGATCATTGTTTATGACAGTTTTGTTGACAATTAATTAGCATAAATATCTTTTGATTTAGCTTTTTTTTTTATTTCTCTTCAGTGCAAGTTATTAATGTACATTGAATGTATAACTAAAATGCATTATTTTATTTTCAAGCTTTGTAAACAAACATTCCAAATGAATGATAGAATGGCTGAATTAACATTTACATAGCACATATGGTACTTGGTGATGTTTAATGTTAACCTATTATTAATAATATTAGTAATATTAATATTCATGTTAATATTGTTCTTGTTGTAATATGTCATTCACCTATTCGTGCTGTTATCTTCAATTAGACATTAATTAATTTGCTATTGGATCAAATCATTGCATTTAGACAGTTAAGTAATAATCATGACAGGACTACTCCTTACTGGTATTGGATATTTGTTGTTGACCTGTTCAAGTAAATCTTGTCTGTATCTTTCTTAAACCAATCAGGTTTGTCTGTTGACTCTACAGGATTAAGTTTGTATTCTAGGAATATTTTTCTTTAGAAAGTAAAAACTGATGACTATTTTTGCCTGCAGGGTATTGAGTGGACCAACATTGAGTATTTCAACAACGCCATCATATGTGACCTCATCGAGAATGTGAGTCTGTTTCTGACAGTAGTTTTACAAATATTGCAGACCACAATCTGAGACCATTTGTTACTGTGTGTCTTTGTTACTGTGATCCTAAGTATCTCTTCAATGCAGACCTCATGAAAAATACTTGCAAAAACTGCATACACCTTATTTTGCAACACGGAAGCTAATGCATGAGACTTCCAATGTGTTAGCCGCAATAGGTAAATAACTACATTATATAAATGGTTCATTTTGTCAGTTTTAAGAAGGAGACTATCAAAAAGTTGCTCTCAAAGCTTACAGACGTGTTTAAAACGCAACTTTAATATGATGTGTTTAATCTGATAACCATAATTTTTTTCAGAACAAGAATGGGATTTTGGCCATGTTGGATGAGGAGTGTTTGAGGCCAGGCACAGTGACAGATGAGACTTTCCTGGACAAGCTGAACACAGTGTGTGCTGAACATCAGCATTTTGAGAGCAGACTGAGCAAAAACTCCAAATTCCTCACAGACCACAGCCTGCCACACAACTGCTTCCGCATCCAGCACTATGCTGGAAAGGTGAGACCATAAACAGCTTCCCTATTTTTCAAACTTATTCGAGCTCTCACTCTATCTTTTTTGTTATTTATTTTTTATTTTATTTTGAGCTTTACATACAAGGCCATGGAAACTGTGCATCACATGCTCAATACTCTTTTTACATAAAATGTTATACAGTAAGTTTATGAAACTAAGACATGATTTCCACATGCTGTGTGACCCACCTATGATTTATGAACTTTTCATAGCATTCTTTTGCTTAATTGTGAGGAAGATCTCTGATTTGACAATTTAGATAGACATCACTTATTGCAGGTTAAATAGTGTTCTTGAAGTAAAAGCTGTTCAGTATAATCCACATGCAACATTCTATGGAGTTGCATTGATGGTTTAAAATTTTAATATATAGTTCTACAAAAGCAATCATACATCCCATTCATCCCAAGATTGGCCACAGTAAAATAGGATACATGACGTTAATACATACAAAGTTAAAATACATACAAATAGATAAAAAGTTATAGCTGTTCAAAGTGAGGAAATCTAATACAGATTTTTTGAGAAACCAGAGGTATCCAGCATTCACAGATCTGAGAGATTACTTGGACAAAAAATAAGTTTGTAAAGAAAAGTTATTTATTGTAGTATTCTGCATTCACAGGTGCTGTATCGGGTGGAGGGATTTGTGGATAAAAACAATGACCTCCTCTACAGAGATTTATCCCAGGCCATGTACAAAGCCAATCACAGCCTGATAAAGCTTCTCTTTCCTGAGGGAAACCCAGCTAAAGTGAACCTTAAGCGGCCCCCCACAGCTGGATTCCAGTTCAGAGCCTCAGTGGGAACACTCATGAAGAACCTGCTGACCAAGAACCCCAACTATATCCGGTAACGTTGTGATCGTCTGACACTGACATTATTATGACATAACCATAATGGAACATTAAATTGTATTGTTTTTTATGGATTATCATTTTAATTAAGCAACAGTGCGAGTAAGCTTAAAGCAAATAATAAAAAAAAATGTTGTTTATTTTGAAACATTTAATGTATTCACTTTCCAAAATTGCTTGCCTAGCACTCACATTAAACACATCAGAACCTCAAATAGTGAATCTCATCCCAACATCAAGAATCAATTTTGGGTAAAGAAAACGAAGCATATTTTAGGATTACTGTTGTTAAACAGCTTTAATTATAGGTGGTACGACAAATATTACCATGGTTTATTATAATGTATTTAATGAGAATTTAGGTGGATATTTAGTATTTAGTAGTATAGTTATCAATGTCTTTTTTTTTTTTTTTTTTTTTTTTTGCAAATAGCACATTTAAAATGCTTTTTTTTTTTTCTCTAGTAACATTTATTTGTTTTTATTTTTAGTTAACTATAATAACCCTCCGTTTTTTTTTTCTTCCTGAAATAAAATTAAGGGTCAGAATTAATCTGGACATGTTCTCTTGACCGGTTTCTGAAAATTCTCCAATAACTGGAGAATATTTTTTTCATGTCTGTGTTCTTCAGGTGCATCAAACCCAATGACAAGAAAGCAGCCCACATTTTCACAGACTCACTGGTGTGTCACCAGGTGCGCTACTTGGGTCTGATGGAGAATGTACGTGTAAGAAGGGCTGGTTATGCTTTCCGCCAGGTCTATGAGTCCTGCCTTGAGCGCTACAAGATGCTCTGCAAGCAGACCTGGCCCCACTGGAGGGGCCCAGCCAGGTTAGACCACCACTCAAGAATCCTATACAAGTGTTTTGGTTTGTTTTGGTTTTTAAGAACTCTTCTGCAGGCTTGTTTTTTTGTTTTTTGTTTTTTGCTAAACATGTTGTTCAACTGATGTCATTATATTGTCATCACATTTGAGATTAAGCAGGTCTTTCAATGGCTGTACCTCCACTTGCATATGACCTTTTTTATACTCATTTGTAGATATTTAAACATGCTGTTTCTTGTCTAAAAACTCCCTTCATGCTTTATAAGTTTAACATCACCTGGCTACAGAAAAGCACCTCTTTCAAATGTACTTGTATCTGATGGTAAACATGCCAGGACAGAATTGGCCCTTATAACTGTCACTTCTGGACAGTCATTTCACTGGATTGTCTGATAGGAGAATCTAGTGTTCATGGAGATTTGGGCTTGCACATCTTATCATGTTATCTTTCATTGGAATGTTATCATCGTCTCTTTGCCGACAGTGACTAGACTTTGTTTTAGTTTTCATTCAAATCACTCAGACACCGTTATCTCTGACATGGTGCATTTTTATGTGCTAAATCATACTGTGCACCTTTACTTTGTTTTATTGTCTCCTTGCTTCGTTATTCACTGGATTTTCTGTTTAACAGAATCTGTTCAGTGATGTGCCTGAATATACAGTGGGGTCCCCTTTTTCTTTTATTTTTAAACTTGGACATGTCAGTAAAGTCTTTGTAAAATGTAAATCAAGGTTATGATGTAAATGATGAAATACAGATTCTACTCTATTTGTGATATCGATCATGTGTATCTAGTAGAGCGTGTCGCTAGCAATGCCAAGGTAGTGGGTTCAGTTCGCGAAGAATGAGCTTCATATAAAAGTTTCAACACATTCAAAGTTGCTTCATATAAAAGCATCTTCCAAAAGTATAAAGTAAATAAAAACTCTTGGAGCCAATGTCAGCTCAAGTGTTGCTCTTATTAAAACCAAAGAGGGGCATACCAAATACTAGAAATTTGGGAAAAATTTTACTCAAATTGTTATAATTTGAGTAATTTAGTTTCGGAAATTTGGACCCACCATATATGCTTTTTGTGAATAGACTGGTTGACTGACAGCTGGTGGCCTGTTTATTATCAGGGAGGGTGTCGAGGTTCTCCTGACAGATCTGCAGGTTCCTGCAGAGGAGTTTGCCTATGGTCGTTCGAAGATCTTCATCAGGAACCCCAGAACGGTGAGTTACTGCCCATTGAGTTCATTGAGTATGATTTGATGCAGTTACACAGATGGCGGCACTCTCCATGTGAGAAAAAATGTAACATTAGCCAGGAGAATATAATATTTGGCTCAATTCCACTTCCAACATGGCGAAAGGCTTGGATTTGTACTATTGATATGAAAAATCAAAAGGCCAATGCAAGTGTTATGTATGATCTCTCAAGGGTTTTATAAAGCTTTTCAAACAGGAAGTCATGTTCCTTCAGGCTTCTCTCATATAATTAGTAGCAATCTCCCTCATGAAAGAAACGCAAACAGGCAGTCACACACATGGTTTCACTTATCCCCCCTCCACTGTTTGTCAGTTTGCATGGGAAACGAGACTCCAGCTGAGAAATTCCAGAGGAGCCCATGAAACCCCTGCACTGAAGCCTAGGTGTCAGTCACTGATATAGCAGTGCAGAGCATTTATCTTCTCCTTGTCCATTCCTCTTGCATAATCTCCCATCTCCAGATGTTCATTCAAAGCCAGTGGAGTTGGAGATCATGTTTGATCTCTACCCAGCCATAGTGTAGTCTAGTCACCATTCACCTCTTTTCTAACAAAACGGGTCTCTGATCGTACAAGCGATCTGCAAATTTAAAATCACATGTATTTCCAAATCCAGTCATTTCAATAGTAATTTGCACGATCAGGAGTTCCACATGAGGGTGAAAAGTTCCCCATTCAGATTTCGCTCATGTTCAAGTTGGTCTCGTGAATTTACTGTGTTGACCAACAGAAAGATGCTTGAATTGAAAGTAGCTTCTGTGTGAGCTGTGCTTTATATATAACTACACTATTGACCAACAAAAGACCTTATTTGCCAACAAAATCTTGTTGAATGGTGCACCTTTACTCCTGGTTTTAGCCAATTAGGTGAACCTGTATAGACTGATTTGTTGATTTCAACAGGAGAAGTGTACTTTTGTTTTGTGTTTTTCACTGTTGCTGTTGGCCTCTGACATTGCCAGTTCCTGTTTCAAGAAAACCCAGCAGCTTTAAGTCAAGTCAGGTCACCTTTATTTTATAAAGTGCTTTATACAATACAGATTGTTTCAAAGCAGCTTTACAAACAGGAAAATAATGATTCAATGACGCAAATATGGTTCAATTCGGCTGTAAATTTGCTCTAAAAACAAAATGGCGAACAGTTATTTTTCGGTTGAAATCAAATTTCTAACAACATATAGAAAGAGTTAGCATAAATTACATTCTGCTTACAATGTAACAAGTACATTGGATGTTGTGAGAAGTGTTCCCAGTTCCGTTTGATCTACTTTATGCAGCCTAACAATTATTTAACGGACTTGAATTTATAGAAATGTGATGGTGTGTATGCTAGGTTAAAGAGATGCATTTTTAATCTGCATTTAAACTGACAAGAGTGCAGTCGATTTTTATATTCTAGGTATTATCAGCTAGCCAGAATTTCAAGACCGCAATAGACGTGAAGGACTATAAGGAACTAAACCACTTTTGTAAGTAATTAGCCAGATTGGAATATGGAGCCAATGCAGTGTTGACAGATCTGGGCTAATATGGTCATACTTCCTGGTTCTAGTAAGAACTCTAGCATTTTGGACCAGCTGGAGTTTGTTTATTAAGTGTGCAGGGAAACCACCTTGCAAAGCATTACAATAACCTAGCCTTGAGGACATGAAGTAAATTTTCTGCATGAGAGCATTTTTTTTTTTTTTTTTTTTTTTTTTTTTTTAAGAGTCAGATTTTTAAGATGGGAAGAAATGCAGTTATCTCAAATACTAGAAATGTGGCTTTCAAATTGAAGATTGTGATCAAATAACACCCCCAGATTCCTAACTGATGACAAAGACGTAACAGAGCAGCCATCAAGTGTTAGGCAGTATTCTAGGTTATTACATGTAGAGGTGTTTGGTGCAATAATTAAAAACATTTATTTTTTTCAGAATTTAGTAGTAGGAAATTACTACTAATTACATCCAATTTTTTGTCAGCTATGCATTCCGTAAAATTTGTAAATTGGTATGTTTTGTCAGTCCGTGAAATATGAAATATAGAGCCGAGTATCATTAGCGTAACAGTGAAAACTAATGCCATGCTTCCTAATGATATCTTCCAAGGGTAGCTTGTACAGTATGAAAAGCAACAGTCCTAGTACTGAGCCTTGTGGTACTCAAAACTGAACTTGTGATTGATCTGATACCTCTTCATTTACTGCAACAAATTAATTGATAAGTCATATAAGTATGATTTGAATCATGCCAATGCAATTATAGTAATGCCAACATCATTTTCAAGTCTTTTAAAAAAAAATTTACTCACTTGCATAAAAGGTGGGAAAGGTTTGGCCGACTCGATCAATAACTATGTCAGCCAGCATTGGCTTAATGTAGCACCATCTTGTATATGTTACATATTACCACGCCTGCTTGTACAGCTTATTTTTAACCACTTCTCTTTTTCTGTGCTTCTAATATGTAAAGCTGCTTTGAAACAATTACCAATTGTAAAAAGCGCTATATAAATAAATTTGACTTGACTTGACTTGATACCAGAGGATGCTGGTCCCAGTATGGCTGGAATTTATTTTGCTGGCCTTGACGATGATCATGTGGTCTAACAAATATTCTCTCTATCAGCTTTCACGGCCTTATCCTTGGGAATTTGATCGTGTACATCTTAATTTTGCTCGCATTATGCACAGATCTGATTTGTTTTTCAAATCCAATCTTGTTTAGATATGAGACTGTCTTTCTGTGCTATCATTTTGCAAGTGGTGAAATCTGATCCATTTATTCAGACATTTATCTACATCAGTTGCTATAGTAATGCCATCCAGCCATCAGTGCAATTCCAGAAGCTGAGAGTATGGAAAGAGAACATTATAAACATTTGTTTTTTCTTCTGCCTTGGCACATGTCCATCATGACATCTCGGGGAAGTGCTGCGGTGTGTCAGCAATGAAGGAAGTTTTACACATTCATGCATATGTTGTGTTTGAAACTGCTTGTGTTGATCCCTCTGTCATTCACTGCTAAATAACTATAAGCCACATGTTAGTGTGAACAAATTAAGGCACAGTTGACACTACTGCACTTTGTCTTTGATGTTAGTCATGTTGCACCCCTAATGATGAAGAAAAAAAATAGTTTTATTTGCTTTTACAAAATATTGATCTGGTTTTTGTCAGGTTTGCAAAAATCTGATTTTATTATATTGTTTTTGTTGTGTTTTTGTGTATTGTTTTGTTTTTCCAGATTAACAACTAAGCATTTGAGTCATATTTGCCAAAAATATCAGATTTTTCCTGCCTGCCTAAAAAGCCTCTAATATATTCTTTATTTTTGTTACTGATGTAATGTTTCTTCAGCTATTCTTCTTGGAAGAGAAGAGAAGGCAGTGCCTAGAGGACTTGGCAGCACTCATCCAAAAGATCTACCGTGGCTGGAAGTGCCGCACTCACTTTCTCCTGTTGAAGAAGAGCCAGGTGGTGGTGTCTGCTTGGTACCGAAGATTTGCGGTGTGCTCCATTTACTACACCTTCCATAGAAAACATTGATTGTTTTTCAATATGTTTCATTGTTTCATTGGGATAAGAGGCAGATTTTTTTATTTTTTTATCTCATGATTGTTGTTGCTTGTTTTTTGATTGTAGCAACAAAAGAAGTACCAGAAGATCAGGTGCTCTGCTTTAGTGGTTCAGTCATTCATCCGTGGATGGAAGGTAGGTTTCTGGTATACTGCATGTCCTTTCCTTTAGCAAACAAAGGCCACATTCACATAACAGCAGAATACAATTGTCAGTCTTGTATTTTTGAGTCCGTAATACTGTTATGTTGACACATATTTCAGTTATTTAGGGGAGTGACAACCACATTCCAAGCTTACACCTGTAAATTTTCAGGACTCGCAACCGCATTCTAGGAAAACCCACACTGTGTGAATGGAACCGGACTGGACAACTACTTGTCACGTCATACAGTGCAGGAGAGATTCTCTGCGCAGCACACATGCATGTCTACCATGTGTTGTGGGTTTTGCTTTCAGTAGCTTAAAGTGATGGAGATATGAGCTGTGTGTCATCTAAAGGATTTAGATGCAGTTTTCTGGTGCTGCTCCCATCATTTTTGTGTTCTACGCGTGACTCCAATGCTCCGCTCGCTCCACTCAAATATAAAAGCTCCTGCCAGATAATGAAGATCTGACACATGAACTCGCGGCTCGATGGGACTTGTTGTATCAAAAGTGATAAGAATTTTCTGCTTTGTGGATGTTGCCATCTTTGATATTACATAGGTGTCGCTATGGTTATTGGTAAGAGAATACGGGCTTGATTCCTGTTGCACTTTTATACAGACAGTATTTGAGACACTACAGTAAGTTGCTATTTGAATGTGACATTTCAAGATTCACACCTTCAAATAAATGTGGTTGTCAATCCCAAAAACTGACAGTGTGAATGTAGCCAAAAGATCTTTCCCCACTATGTAACGGTGGCCCTTTTCACAGGCCCGGAAGCTTCTGCGTGAACTGAAACACAAGAAGCGGTGCGAAGAGGCCGTCACAACTATTTCAGCCTACTGGCATGGGACTCAGGTACTGAACACAGTTTCTCTATGAATTAGTAAGGAAGTTAGGAAGTGAAATGTTAAATTGTGGGGGTAGATTTTCAACACTGGAGCTTCTTCACTGCTTTTGCCTTTTTTTTTTCTCTCTCTCTCTAGTCCTAACTTCACTTCTGCTTTTGATTCAACTTGCTCTTTTCAATCACTCTTTCCTTGTCATATTTCTGACTTTAACCTTTGCCACCCTGTCTCTGCTTCCACGTGGCCCTCCTCGGCTAACATCCGTAGGCTCGCTGGGAACTGCGGCGTCTTAAGGAGGAGGCACGGAATAAACATGCTGTGTCTGTCATTTGGGCAGCTTGGCTTGGAACTAAGGTATTTAACAAGCCTGCCAAACGAAGTCATGCCCTATCCCGCCTCACCTCACTGTTAATGACATACCTTTTGTTTGCGTGTGACTAACTGTTTTATCATCTTGTTGGTAATGGGAAATATGGGGAAAAAATGGGTAAATACTAACATATTGTTTATTTGTTGACATCGTTGAAACATCTGCTCTCAGAATTTGAAAGATGATGAATTGAGTTGCATGTATGAATCTTATGTTCTTAAAAACTAACCCTTTTTTCCAACTTTTTTATACCCCTTAACAATATTCAAATGTTTTATAACTCCTTAATTTATTTGCATTTTGGAACTTATGTGTTTTTCCTTTCATGATTTGAAGATTTCAAGACTGTTCTGAAATCTCCAAGTTGATTTTGGTCTTAAGACCTTTGGTCTCCTGCACTTTCTTACTTTCATGAGCTTTGAAGACTTTACATCAACAACCTCAGTTTCAGTCAGAGCTGATTGCCAGAGTTGAGCGAAATTCAACATTTAAATGTTTTGAATTTGAGCATTGGCCACACCCCAATTATGAATTATAAGTACAGTTTAAAGAAATATACTGAATTGTAATTCAAAGAAGTTCAACACACGCAACAGAGGAATTTTATTAGTCCAACACAACAATAACAAATAATTAATAATTAGAGTCCCCATGGGTCAATTTAGACATTTCAATGTTACATTAATAGAACTGATGAGCAAGAGTCATAAGTCCAAATACATTACTTTAGTTCAAATACAATTAAATTTTTACTGATTTACAACACTGATTTAAAATACTCTTCTGTCTAAACATCTTTTCTTAATATTTTTCCACCCTTTTTTCCTCCGTTTTCTTAAAAAAAAAAAACACACATTTTGGATAGGCTCGAAGAGAACTGCGGCACTTAAAGCATGAAGCTCTCAGTAAACAGGCAGTGTCTGTCATTTGGGCCTTCTGGCAAGGAACTAAGGTATTCACCACTATGTCTGTGTGCCATTCCATCATCCACTTAACCCATCTCACACCTCTGTATGTATGTGAGCTGGACTGGATCATGACCCTTCTTCCCTGAGCTCATCCCATAATGTTATGCATGCTGATACATTCAGGACTTTATTATCACTTTATTGTAGCTCATTGTGCGAAATTAGATGAATGGAATGGCAGAGGATGGGAGCAGAGAGAGTATGGTTGGGGGGTATTGCATTGGGGGCAGAACCGAATGCATTCTTTTAAGCTTCTTTTCTTTGACTGCCGATGGATTAAAGCTCATCCAGACGGGCACCCTGCAGAGCAGGCCGATTCCCACGCAGCAGGCTGGCATCACAGCTGGCTGACCTCTGTCCTTACCAAATGCACCATTTTATTAACCGATCCCTAAGAGTGAGTCTGGACCCTCTGTGTTTGGTCATATCTTGTAATATTCAGTGAATTTTGCCATAGGGTATAGATCAGGAATCCATACATTTTGTAGCAAGATTTTTGGTATAGTTATAATATTTATATAATAGATTTATGGTTTTCTAAAAAATACAAGGTGTTATTTTAAGTTTAAGTTTTTACTTACTTTACAGCTTACTATACAGCTTGATAAATTGCAAAACCTTTAAACCAATAATTATCAATTTAATGTAACTTAACTATAATATGCAAGTTTTAGAACCCATCGGCACTACGAACGAGTGCTGTGACGTCAAAACTGCAATGCTTAATAATTGAAGTACTTGCCTGCTATGCCACCATCATTAGAGGAATGTTCTGATTGACTGAGTAAGACTGAATGTAGATTTGATCATATAGATGAGAAAAGTAATCTCATTCCATCCACAAGCCCATGTGAACTCCTCTTTGCATGTTGTAATTGCACTGCATTGCTGTTCTCCCACTCCATCCAAGTGGCCTTTGCCGCCTTGAGGTTGATGTGGCTTGTTTTATTGTGTGTTTGTGTGGTGTGCGCCTTAAGAGAACAGTTGCACTCTTGCTTTCTTTTTATTGCTCCATTTCTCTTGTTCTCACTCATGTTTAGTTAACCCCATGAAAAGAAATGTGCTCTTCACAGGAAAACCTCAACAATGTCCATCTGTCTTAACCAACAGCAAACACAGAATGTCTTTACCAGCTGGTAATGGGATGCAGTTTTGTGTGACATGGACCTGGTGCTGCTGCTTTGCGCTCCGCTTTTTTCAGTTGATTCCCTCCTTTCTGCATTCATGCCCTTCTCCCTGTTTCACAGGCACGTAGAGAGCTCAAACGCTTGAAGGAGGAAGCCAGGCGTAAGCACGCCATCGCTGTCATTTGGGCCTACTGGTTGGGACTAAAGGTATCTTCCAACCATCAGTACTTGCCAGGCATTGAAATGAGTGGGAAGCATGCACATAAACTGCCTCTAAGTGTCACTTAACCAGCTGCTCTGCTTTGTACTAATAATATAATCTGACCCCATAGTTCAGTTCCACAGGTCCATTAGCATCCAAGTCAATGACATACATAAGTGTTGTCATAAGCAAGGCTGAAGTGTTAAAAAACATGCCACAAGGATTTAGATTCTGCTTTCTGGAGACACATGCAGTATCAAATCCGTTCTCATAATCCATGTTTTTAGAAAAGCTTCCTCTGGATAGATTCTTTTCCCTTCTGTTTTCCTAAAGACTGGCACTGGGCAAAATAGCTGTTAGCATGAGTCTGTGGAGGCTGCCTGATGATACGTCTGTCTTTTTGTCAGGGGCTGTTCCAAGGTCATTGGGTGTTCAGGTTGTACCACAGACATCTGTGGATGTGTATGGGCCGTCCTTTTGAAATATATTACCTGTCAGAGACTATAACTTCTTGCAGAAAGGCACTTAAAGTCCCCCTGTAGTCAATAATTGTATCCCTTAAAACTCATCTTTGCTCTCCAAAATTACTTATTTAAATGCTTTTTCATGTGAAAAAAAAAAAATCTTCTTGCCTTAAAATAGCTTGAATGTAACTCTACACCCTTGCTTCGTTTAGTAGATGTGGATTTATGAATATGCAAATCAGCCCCACCTCCACTTAATCACACCAGCTCAGAATACCTGATCATACCTGACTCAGGCAAGGCTGCAAAATGGCAAGTGGAAATACTGGTTTGCTTCAGCCATATATGTTTGAACCAGAAACTGATTCAGAAGAAGTGGAAGAGTGAATTATACAGGGTCGTCTACAAGTTGATGTATCAGAACAGTAATGCGTTTTATGAATGGCTCTTTACAACGTCGGATACATAATGGTTAACATGATTAGCCTTTTTTCTTGACCACGTTATCAAACAGCTAATAATGTTGCAAATGTTAAACAAACCATGTTCCCATCTCAGTCTCCTTCTTTAGAAATGCTTTGAACAACTTAGAACGTCAATGGAGAAAGGCATATAGTTCATAACATTGTTATATGCATCATATACATAATTCACCCGCTATATTGCTAACTGTACATGATTTTTCATATCAACAGAAAAATATACCATATATACCATATAAGCCAGGATAACCTGGCTTCTCTTGAGACTGCTTCAGAGCGGTTATAGTTAATGATATGCTAAAAACCGCCGGCACGTTGACGTGATTGGTAATAAGGTAGTTTTTGATGTAAAAAAACACCAGTGATTTCAAACTGTCTTTGGTTCACTGCAACTTTAAAGGTGCCAGAGAATTGAAAATTGAATTTACCTTGGCATAGTTGAATAACAAGAGTTCAGTACATGGAAATGACATGCAGTGAGTCTCAAACACCATTGTTTCCTCCTCCTTACATAAATCTCATTTGTTTAAAAGACCTCCGAAGAACAGGCGACTCTCAACATATTACCAACTGTAATGCAACAGTCAGGATCATTAATAGGTACGCCCCCAATATTTGCATATGCCAGTCCATGTTCAAGGCATTAGACAAGGGCAGGCAGTATTAACGTCTGGATCTGTGCACAGCTGAATCATCAGGCGTTATGCAGGTTAGCAAGCAAGGACAATAGCGAAAAATGGCAGATGGAGCAATAATAACTGATATGATACATGATATCATGATATTTTTAGTGATATCTGTAAATTGTCTTTCTAAATGTTTTGTTAACGTGTTGCTAATGTACCGTTAAATGTGGTTAAAGTTACCATCGTTTCTTACTGTAATCACTGAGACAAGACCGTCGTTATTTTCATTTTTAAACACTTGCAGTCTGTATAATTCATAAACATAACTTCATTCTTTATAAATCTCTCCAACAGTGTGAAATGTTAGCTTTAGCCACGGAGCACTATCAAACTCATTCAGAATCAAATGTAAACATCCAAATAAATACTATACTTACATGATCCAATAGGCTGCATGACGAACAAAGATCCATTTTCAGGGTTATATTAGCTGTGTGAACTTTGTTTATGCAATGCATTATAGAGTCGCAAGCTCGGGGGACGGGGAGCGCGAGGATTTAAAATTTAAAGGGGACACGCACAGAATCGGCTCATATTTAATGATGCCCCAAAATAGGCAGTTAAAAAAATGAATTAAAAAATCTATGGGGTATTTTGAGCTGAAACTTCAGACACATTCAGGGGACACCTTAGACTTATATTACATCTTGTGAAAAAGCATTCTAGGGCACCTTTAAGGAGAAAATACTCTGCAATGGTATTGATTAATGATTTTACACATGGTTTGTCTTAAAGCATAATAAAGACACTACATAGACATTATAAACAACATTAAAAAAACGTGATTTTCACCACAGGGGGTCTTTAATGGATTTAACAAAAATGCTTTCATAAAATTCTGTCCTTAATACAGTACATGGCCGACTATTTAATCAACCACGAGTTTTCACTTGCAAAATGATCTACAGGTTATGCCCGGCTTTGTTCCAGTAGTCAGGCTTGTGAGATGTAATACAGGCAGAGCAGAATGGCATGAATTTATCAATGACAAAAATGAGTAGACATGAAAACTTTGTCCCAGTAGATCAACCATAGGACAGCCATGTTTTCGGTCTGTTGCTGTGTGCCTGTCCTGTCTGCATGCTGCTCCTAATATACAGTTTGCTTTTGTTAAGGCCTATATTGTGTTTTGTCTCCACTGTTTTTGTTTGTTTTAACTGTGTTTTGCTGTCATTATTGATTTTGTGTCTGGTTTTAGGGTTGACATCAAACTTAAGTTCTGTGAAATGGTTATGTATAGAAGTATGACTGTGGATCTCTCATGGTTTCACAGCATCAGTTCTCTCATCTTTGCTTTCCAGTGTGCTTGCCTTTAGGTGTTAAGACCCTGTTTGTCATGAATCTCTTGTCTGTCCAGATAGTGTCCTGTCCCATCCCTGCTCTCATCACAAGACTTGGTCAATACAAAGAATTAACTATTTGAACCCACTTTTTCACAGGTCCGTCGGGAATACAGGAAGTTCTTTAGAGCTAATGCTGGCAAGAAGATCTATGACTTCACCATTCAGAGAATTGTAAGTGACTTTTTACAAGTAGTCTGTCTTGTTGGTAAGCCAATGTTTACCTTATGATTTGCCACAAGCTGTACATATTAGGTATTTACTATTTGTGGCAAGTTCAATAGTCTTTTGATGGAGAACATTGTTTGCTTATACTTTGTAAAGCCAAAGTGCAAAGTGCTTAATTTTTTTTTTCACTTAATTTTTTCACTATTCCATATATATTTGGATGTTACATCCAGTTATCATGCAGCTAATAACAGCAGAAAGAGGAATTCTTCGCCTGCTTAGTCTTTGTATAGAATGAGTTCAAATTAACTAAATTAAACATTTAGTTGACTTCATGTGACCCTACGCAGTGTAAGAAATAAATAATAAAACTAGTTAGTGCTACCCCTAGGAAATGTTTTTCTAAATGTTCTCTATTTCATCATTTTTTGGAGAAGAAAGAAAATACTCCCATACGGGACTGATGTGAGTTTTTGTCTACAGATGCAGAAGTACTTCCTTGGCTTGAAAAAGACGATGCCTTCCATGTCACCGGTTGATAAGAGCTGGCCAGCTCGGCCCTACGGTTTCCTGGATGGGACACATCAAGAGCTCAGGAGGGTTTTCCATCTGTGGAGGGTCTGTGTCATTAGACAACTCTGTATATATATAAAATGAACTGATAAGACCTTTGTCATGTCAATTTTAAATGAATAATAATCTAACCATCTATCCTCATGGTGTCCTTCTATTTAGTGTAAGAAATACCGCAGCCAGTTCACAGAGGAGAAGAAGGCTACCTATGAGGAGAAGCTTGCAGCCAGTGAACTCTTCAAAGATAAGAAGGCCTTGTATCCTAGCAGGTAGGAAAAAAGCAGTTCACCTACGTTCCTTTATGTAATTTACCTACAGAAACGTGTATCTGCAGTGTTGCAGTTTATTGCAATGTGATGTCCTCTGCTTTACAGTGTGGGTCAGCCTTTCAAAGGAGACTATGTGGAGATAACCAAAAACCCAAAGTACCAGAAACTAAACAGCTTGGTAGAGGATAAAGTTCTTCTTGCAGATGTGGTCAGTAAAATCAACCGTGCCAATGGCAAGGTGAGTACAAGTAGCCCTGTTCTGATAAAATTAGCCTCACAACAGATAAATGACTCACTGCCCAAATAGTCAATCAAATCGTTGTGCTGGCATACGGAGACTTTTTTGCCAAATTTCCATCATTATGATAAAACGTTATGGCACATGTAATTTAGATACTAGGTATCAAGAGAGGCTAATTATCACAAAACCAGCAAATAATCTTGAAAAATGCAAGTACTAGATCAGACTCTGCTTACAAATCTACAAATTTTGAATGATCGTCCAAAAGCAAAACATCTCTACATTTGCACAAAGGAAAAAAGGACAAGTAGAATACTGTATGGCGGATGTTTTTAGAAAATTTTTAAATATTGCTCGTCATTCTTTGACATTTGTCCAGTTTCATGGAAAAGGCTTAAGCCTAGTCCCAGTCTTAAATGCATGTTTGAGCTGTCTGAAACAAAAGCAACTTGCACTGACATATTAAATTATATCAATGCCATTGTTTTGTCTCAAGATGCACATCACCAGTAATGTGTTTTCTAAGGTGTGTTTATAAAAGGTACTTAAATGTCCTAATTAAACAAATACATTATCCTGGCTTAATCTAAGCCTTGTCTGAAAACCGGGCCATAGACGTTCATTTTACAGTTTTGTGGATTGTTTTCTCCATTAAATATAAAGACTACATACATGCAGCAAAAGGAAATTGCATCTGCAGAAAGTGCCTATTACAATTTTTTTTCTTCATGTAAACTGTCTGACTTCAATATTTGAGTAAATTTTCCCCTTTTTATTTCACTATGAAGTAACTTATTCCAAAGTCATCAGATTGCAACATTATTTTGTTTGACAGAAATAATGTTCTAACCCTTAAAAGGTCAAGTGAGGTCATTTTCATCCTTTCTGTCTAAATTATACATTTAAAAAACTTTACATTTAAAATCTACTGAATGACTTCTTAGGGAGCTCCAAGAATTTTCCTCCTGACCAAGAAGAGCTTGGTTCTGGCCGATCAGAAGACAGGCCAGGTGAAGGCCAGTGTTCCCCTGCTGGACCTCAGCAGTGTTTCTGTGAGCACACAGAGCGATGGCTTTTTCGCCCTTAAGCTCAAAGAGGTACAACATAAAACAACTCATCTCACATAAAGGGCACCATGTGAGTCAGGACCACTACTGACCGTGCTTTCTCTTTAGGGTGCTATGTCTGCAGCCAAAGGTGACTTCCTGCTGAGCAGCGACCGACTGATTGAGATTATCACCAAACTTCATTGCACCGGTGCAGCTTCAGCTGACAGGAACCACATCAATATTGATATTTCAGATGAGTAAGTGTCCAACATTTCTGTGCATCTTATTTCCTTAGTATCATTCTTGTAACTTTTCTCTCTCCCTTTCAGGTTCTTAGTGCAGTTCAAACAGGACAAAGTGTGTGTAAAATTCATCCAGGGTACACCAAAGAACGGCAATGGTGTTGCCTGCAAGCGTAAAAACAACCGTCTTCTGGAAGTGTCCGTTCCGTCACCGTAAGGAGTGATCAGCTCAGCCCACTGCAGGGATGTCATCTCTGAGATTCTTCACCCTCCCCCATCCCATAATGATCGTGCAATTATGTTGATCCTGTCATTGTCATTTCTGACTCTATAGTCTAATTAGCATTTTTTTGGCACCTGCTTTTACTGTTTCCCTTTAACAGTTAGGTGGAAGTCCGTTGTTCTCTCTTCCTAATTCTTGGGACTCTCAAGAATTAGCCTTGAATTAAAATAACAATAAAAACCATTATGATTTCAACTAGATGCTTTCTGGCCAACACTGGCAGAAGATTCTCTTGGTGAATCTCACCTCATTCTTTGCTCAACTAATTTTAGTTGACATGCTCTGGGTGAAAGTATGTAAATGGAGATGCTGAAAGGTTTTGTTGAGCTGTTAGAAAGAGGCTGAAAAGCTACAACATTTATGATTGCACTTTTTCACTGGGGTGGTGATCAGGAAAGACTGGTTGCTTGATGTTTAGTTTTCTGTTCTATTCTCATCTTGTTTCTCTAGTGCACAACAGTAATTTATTTGAAAAATACTCCTCTGACTTTTGCCAAATGATAAGGCATTTTGTGATCCAGATTCTTGTGCCATTTAGCTGTTCCTCTCCAGGAGAAAGACTTTATTTTGTAGACGTTATAGTGCAGACACTTTATTTAGAAGCCAAATAATGATTCAGTTTTATGATAAATGCCAAACAATATCATTTAAATCCTGCTTTTTAGTATGTATTATGTTCATCAATGCTTACTTTATTTTTTACATACATTAAATTATCATGAAAACCACTTCCCCACAATTTTAACATGTCACTGAAATGCAGTGTACTATTCCCGCATTGTTCATACATATTCATGCAGTTCATCATTAGAATTCACAGGACCTAAAGGCAGTCCACAGCCTGCATTTAGAATGGAATCCCCAATGCTCTAAAGATCTCCCCTAAAAAGTAGGCACTATATATATATATATATATATATATATATATATATATATATATATATATATATATATATATATATATATATATATATATATATATATATATATATATATATATATATATAAATAAAAAAATATGGAAATGCCTCCATGCAGCAGGAAGACTTGATTCTCACATCTGGGATTACTTAGACCCGTAGTTAAGACAGTTTGTGAGTGCTCATTTCAGAAGGCCTCGTAGAAGAAAAGCTGACACTAATAACCAGAACGTTAAAACCCTGGCTGGTACGATCTTTGCTAAGTCCGCTTCAGTGAGTCCCTTTACTTAAAGCTGCATGTACATGAGCTGTAGAACTTGTGTGGACCTTGTATGGAAGGAGGCTAATAATAGTATGTGGTATTTGTTGTCCTATAGCTGTATCTTGGCAAAATCTATATGCTTTTTTGCCACTGGAATGTGGGCTGCATCATTTTATTTTTGGCTTGCTCACATATGCTAATAATAAATGCAGTGTTTTTCTTAAGGTCTGACCCACATGTTTTTTTTGTTTTTGTTTTGTTGTTTTTTGAGTGCAAGCAGCAATGCATTCATTGGATGTAAGGCCCACGGTGTGCTCTGTATATGCCGTTCACCAAGATTGTGGATGATACTTTTTTCAGTCGTATTTAATGTGATATTTTCTCACAGTTTTAGTGGACTTTTGTATTCCTGAATTTCTGAAGACAAGGCCCGCCAAAATAACTAACTCTGCTTCTGCTTCAGTTCCACTATGCTTAAGTTTAGTAACTTAGTATGCACTAAGTTTAGAGGAGGGGGTTATATTCCTCTTCAGTACAGGACAATTGTGGAAGCTGAATTATTTTATGATCTAAGATTCTGCATTGTGTCCGTCTTTCATGCAGTAAGCTCTGGGGTCGTCTCCTCTTTCATGTCAGGAGTTTGAATTGAAAGAGAGGAAAATATTTGTTGTATGCATTGTGTGCCTAAATGTAATCTGTTCTGAATGAAAACAAAAGTGTTTCATCAAGTAAGTGTAATAAATGACAAGTAATCTTTTTTTTTTCTTTCTTTCTTTTTTTTTTTAATTAAAGCAATAAATAAATGATTTTGGATAATCAGTGTTGGTTTGATAATTGTGTATTGTGATCTAAGATGAATGAGTCAGAATTTTGAATGCGTTTAAAAATATTTTCTTTATATATCAGTCCTACGCATTGGACATGATCAGCTGGAGTTATCAGCTATACAATTTAGCTTAATTATATGTACAATATCTATATTAGAAAGCAACTACAAAACTTGAATGCATCAGGGGCCTATACTTCCAGCAGTTTTAAGAGTAGTAACCATTTAATACAGTATGGGTTGGGCAAGAGTTTGAGAATTTGTATCCTTTCAATAAATGAGTTTAAATGGAAGGTTAGCACTCAAAAAATATTAAATGATTAACTTCAGTACTGTCAATATAAACCGTTATACTATCAATATAAACAGCAACACAAAGTGTCCACCACATTATGGTAAATGTGTATAGAAAGATGAAATTAAAAATGTTTACAAGTTACATTTTTAATTTAATTAAATCTCATTTAACTTTTTTTTCCTTTCTTATATACCAATTTCCTTTATTTTCCCTTCTCTAATAACAATTTTGCCTAATCTTTTTTACAATCAATTTGAACTCAGGAATTCTGTTTACAAGGCGTTCTCAAAGCAATTATGAAAGGTGCATGACCCTGCAGAACACTCATGTATTTGCCAAACTGACTAACATCACTGATTAATTTCTATCTGGGACTGAACTTCCAACTTGCAATTTAGTTGTAGTAATAGTGAGTATAGATTTTCAACCATGTGACCCATCAGAACCCTTATTACATCAATATCAGAGGTTAAAACCCCAAGGAAATTTAGTTTTATGGACACATTATGTACTTTTAGTAGAAAAGTAGCCTACGTATAACAGAGAGAGAGAGAGATCCCTTTTGTCTGTTTGCAGCTCAGTCCAGATGTTTTCCATCACATCTGGAGAGTTGTCCCAGGTTGAATTCCGTGGCTTGAAGAGACTGCTGGTGGCAGGTCTCTGTGGAGCAGGCCTTGACAGATTGTGGATGTAGTGTTTAAAAATAGCACCCAACTGCAGAGCTGCCCTCCCATGGTTCCCACCATTGTGCAGTCTGGGAACACAGTGGAGGGAGGCTAAACCCCCTGAAATAGGCCATCCCATAGACACACTCAGTATTCCTGAGTTTGATAGCTCAGCCCCTAAAATCCTGTGATTTAATTGTGCTATGTTATGATTGTTCAACGTGCATTAGACCTGAGCAGTGTTTTCTATTTCTTTTAGTAGTCAGCAATGTTTCAGGTAAGAGTAGCGCCCACAGTCAGGAGGCCTGCCATCAGTCTTCAACCAGGAAAATCCTCTGTGGTAACCAACTGCCATAGTCCACCCATAGTATTTTCCCTAAGCTCTGTGAATTTTATTGATAATCCTGATTACACCTACAATAACTGAGGATAGTCATTGAGTTATTTACATGACTAAGCCTACCTATGCTCTGTAGCTTCAACCGTGATGTTTGTGAATGAAAAGCATACTCTACTTCTTAATCGCCAGCTATCAATATGAGCTGCGCGGACCTCTGACACCCTCTTGTGGATAAATTAGAGGCGCTGCAACTGTTGCTTCAGAACAGATTAACCATTTAATTTAATTTCATTTTTTTTTTTTTTTTTTTTTTTTTTTTTACAGTTTGTTTAGACTTTTTGCAAAAGAATATTTTCCATGAACATGGCCATTCTCATTAGAATTTGCTGCGCTGGGAAAATTAGTGACTTTGCGCTGAAAACTTTGAGGAACATCAGCCATGTTTTACACAATTGTGCAGTGAAACATTTTTAGTTGTTGTCCAACCACCTATAAGAAATCCTAAATAACAAAGACCCTGTTTACACCTAGTATTAAGATGCGTTTTGGTCGATTGGATCATAAGTAGACGAGGGAGACACATTCTCGTTTGAAACGGGTATTCCTGCAATACCGGATGCTGCGGGTTCAGGACCGCATATAAGACCTTTTCTTTTTTCTTTTCTTTTTTTTTAAATAATATTTGGATATATGTTTGGTTTATGTTGAAGTGTGTGGGACATGGCAAAAAAAAAAAAAAAAAAAAAAACATGCTCGCTGATTATGATCTGCGCTGTTATTAATACTTATCCACTTTTTCATGAGAAATGCTGTCCAAATGTCCCGTTTTTAATGATGACGTCTAAAGTCCCCGCCAAGTAGTCCTTTTTAGCAATTTGTTAGCAACCGCCGATTTTAAGACACAGTAAAAGTTTAAAAAATCACAAGTGGGTTATAACTGGTGTGTTTTGTCATAGATCGACACGTGAAAGTATTTAGAGGCTTTGTTAACCACAGACCTTATTTCAGGTGATTTACCAAAAACCCATTACAGTTTTTTTCGATTGCTAAACGACAGTGGGCACAATTGGAGTCACATGTGCAAAACTCTAACTACAGTCTGCACAGCAGCAGTTCATGTGGACCAAACTCTAGTTCGTTTTTCATTGCTTGAACACAGTTTTCAAAACTCTACACACTTATCCCATGACTTTAACCACAACCTGCACAACACTGTGGATTTACAGCACTTTGTTCAAATGCAAACACACTGCTGTCAAAACTGTGAACCACACATTCAAAACAGAATAGATTTCAGCCTTGTGCCTTTCAAACATTGCAATTTCAGCTGAAAGGCTAAGCAGGTGTCTTGTTTTAGACTTGTTAGTGAACACACACACACATATATATGTAACTCATTACTGTAATTCCGTAAATTACTACAGACTATTGAAGCAAACTGCTAATTTTCATTTACCTTAAAGAATTATGTTATAAAAATTTAAATAAATCATGTGAAAGAATGTCATTCTTTTCTTTGAAGAAAATATCACTTTGTATGAAGTCACTGAAATTGTTCAAAATGTAAAGATGAAAAGTTTGTATTTTCTGTGTTGTGTTTGATGCTAGTGTTTTTACTCTCAGTGTGTTCTGAGTGACAGTGTGTGTTATCTCAGTGAGGGTTGTGCACAGTGTTTGGCAGCACTGAGCCTGTTTTGAGCCATGTGTTAACTGTTTAGCTCAGGTGACTGTTGGTAGTGCAGACTGTAGTTAGAGTTTTGCACATGTAGCTCCAGTTGTGCTCACAGTCGTTTAGCAATCGAAAAAAACTAAAAAAAAACAAAATAAAAAAAACAGACTTGACCTCAAAATCCAACAATTTGTCACAAAATGATAACAGATCCATGTTTGTCTGAAGTCCAGCTGTTTCTTTGAATTGCAGTGATCCATTTGCTTTTTTTCTGTTGCTTTCTGCTTTCTTGCTTTCTGAGAGGAGGCAACGTCTCCATCGCTATGATTGGATGTAATTGGTTATGATTGGATATGATTGGTTTGTGTGATAAATCCTGTTGACGTGCGTGTTCCGTTCAGTTTGACTGAACAAATGATGGCATCAATGGGAAGACTAATTGAGAAGTAAACAAATCACCCAGTTAGATATCACAGCTTTATGTCACGTCAAATCAAACTTTAAATGGAATGAAAACATGATGACTGCGGGATTTTTAGTGCAATCAGCTTGGTGAAATTAAAAATACATCTTCGTGTCTGTGACAGACGGTGTTTACGGAGCATGACTGATGATCCAAAACAGCCAAGTTGACAATTAAAAAGAAAAACATCAATACACAAATAAAATATATTGTTTAAATTATTATTGCCTTTAGTTATTATTTTGGAGTGAATGCAGAAATGCTTAAAACACTAACTTGATGAGACTTGGTTTTGATAAATAGAACATTTATTACCTACAATACATTGTTAATGTAAAATTACAAAATAGAATTGTCTTTGGTTTCTTTCTTTTCTTTTTTGATGTAATGTAATGTTCATTTAACAAGGAAGATGTGTCAATGTTAAGAGTAATGCATGAATTTACATTGATTCATAAATAAAAAAATGTGCCTCATTTCAGAACATCACTGCACGCCACTGATTCCAAGAATCAGAATCTTTGTCAAGACAACATAATAGCATTTCAGTATGTTGGCTTTCTCAAGCCATGACCGTGAATTATAACGTTATAGCTTCTAAATTTTAAATTGTTACATCTTTGTGGTTTTTCATGATAAAGCATATGGATAAAATAACTTGAGAGTACTGTGAGCAATGTGAAAATAAATGTTTAGGATGTAAAGTACACAGTGTGCTTTTCAAATTCAGTTTCATCTTGTTTTGCTTTGACTTAATGTGTAATCTATTGAACAGCTGTTGCAAAACCCTGTGCTGTATGCAGATGGAGGTAAATACACACTTACCATGTAGACAAAGTGTTGTGATCTTGTGTTTTTTCCACTTACAGATTTTTAATGTACTTGCTCAATAATGGAATTTTATTTTATTTTAGAATGTAGCTTTAAGAGATAAAGGTGATTATATTGGCTGAAAGACCTTTTAATGGGTACTTTGTTCAGTGCCTACAAATTCATTTTATGAATTCACATGCTGTCTTAACAACCTAAGTACAAACTTTAATGTCTTATATAATGTATAATGATAGCAATGAACATTTTATTACTCATGCCAGTTATGATGTCTCACATCTGGAAGACTGATATTATATCCTGAATCTGTTTCACAGAGTTCAAAATTGAACATTTTTACAACGTAACTGAATCAACACTGAACTGACTTCAGCTGAACAATGACACTATTTTCTTTTGGAGCTGCTGTATAGCATTATTAAATCATTTTTCTTTTATCACTCTAAATGCTGCTTTTGATCAATCCTAATTAACAACCAAGGATCAAGAACATAGGCAAATGAGCACAGGGAGAACCAATCTAAAACACACTAAAACTAAACAGAACTAAACAACTGTTACACACTCTGCAGTGAGTGTCAATATTTTCTTAAATAAATGAACACGTGAACAAAATTGTTTTAGCATTGAGTTTTTCTAGCTCTATTGATTATGTTACATAATCATTCAAACACTGATTCAGTCACCATCTAGAACTTTTACACTGGATGGGTTGGAGAAGATGATGAAGTCGTCAAGGTCACTATCAGTTACCAGGATACAAGAAACATGTTTAGATAAGCTAAAAACACACACACAAACATCAAACCGTGCACACATTTTAAATTCATCTGTGTTCAGAGGTGATGTTGGCACAGTGCTGCATCTCGCTGTAGAGCATACGTCTATTTGTTAACATATCACAGGAGATCAGTAACCAGTTGGAGACAGAGGGAGCAGGTGCTACACCTCCCTCTATAACCAATCAGTGAATACTGGGCTCTGTATAAGAGCTTGTCTTAGGGGGACACATTTTTATTCTACAAAGGTCCTGATGACAAAGATCTGCATAGTAAAAGGGCAAAAAATTAGCAGTGGAACAAATCAAAAGGATTTTCTTGAAAGATACAACTGCTGCCAGGTACGAAAATGGGATATATTCTAAATATTTGTTCTTCCTATCTATCTGTGAACATATAATGAATTTATATTTTACCGCTTTCTTGCAGATTGACGAGAACTGCAATCATGGCTCCTATTTTACTGAACAGCATGGGAAATGAACACAGCAGTTACATTCAGTAAGGAAACTATAATTTACTCAGAAATCATGCATCTTTAACAGATCAGATATGAGTAGCTGGACACTGTCTGTTTGATAAATGTGTAAAGACTTCATGTTTGGGCTTGTTTGGGTCTTTGGAGATACTGGGTTTGGATCAGTTCTGATGTCTAAATAGTCAGAATATTGAGAAAATGTGATTGTTTCTTTGCAAAGATATTTTAATGAGAAATTCTTCTTGTTCTCTTGACTTTATTCTATTTCTAAAGTATTTTTTCATCATTTTTTTCTCAGTTTTTTTAATTAAATACTTTGATACTTTTTGAGTAAATATGAAGTTATAAATATGAGTCATATGAGTTATAAATATTTGTTTTTCAGAGTCTATTCTCTTATTCCACATCAATAACAGATGTGATGTGTCACAGACAGGTTGAGTATGTGAAGAACCCTCACTTAGATGGCATGGAAGAGGACATCCTGTACCACTTCAACCTGGGCACTAAGACCCATGATCTGCCCCAGATGTTTGGGGATGTGAAGGTGAGTACAGTAAGTCCTGACCACGTGAGTTAGGCTACTTGTACATCTACATTAATCCAGATATATTTGAAAATGCATTCTTTTCTCTATTGTTTTGACCTTATTCTGTCCACACTAAAACAGATTCTTTGTCCTGCGAAAACTGAACTTTTTGAAGATACTATATCAAGTGGATACATTTTTATGTGACGCATATTGCACCATGCAGATGTCTATGGTTATGCTGGCATTGTTGTGCCTGCTATTTACTTTCATAATGTTGTTAAAAATAAATGTTATTTTGTACAATCTTCATATTAAATTCCTGCAAAAATGACAGATACTTTACACTGCTGTCCTGAGTCAAAAGATGAGGTTAATTGCGTTTTAGACCATACATGGAATAGTGATTGACTCGCACTATCGTGCCATGATAATAGTATGCAAGCTTTATTGTGTTTGGTTCCCTGTATCATCTCAGTGGGCTTTTATTACATTTTACACATGCGCTGATTCACATGCTGTGAACAAGCAACTTTTGAAAAATGCTTAAAAAATGCTAATATGGAGTTTTGAAATGAAATGTCTCAGGTTACGTATGTAACCATAGTTCCCTGAGAACCAGGGAAGGAGACTCTGCGTTGATTAACGCTTTGGGGAATGTCACATGACCCAGGTGTCTGAAAGCAACTATCCAATCACTCCAATCCCTATTGGCCGGCGACAGCCTATGACGTAATATGGCGCAACCCGGAAATATAAAAGGAGCGCCTGGAGAAACAGAAGACATCTATCGTCTTGAGGGACTGTTCTGCAAGCAGGCAGCCCGGAGCATGGCAAGGAAACGCAGAGTCTCGTTCCCTGGTTCTTAGGGAACTATGGTTACATATGTAACCTAAGACGTTCCCTTTCGAAAAGAGAACTCGCTTTGCGTTGACTAACGCTTTGGGGAACAATATACCCACGCCGCCATGCTTGAGGAGAGTGCATGCCAAAAAATATGGCTGACAACGTCGAGCAGTTTCGAAGGAAACGCTTAGCAACTCACCTTCGGGTCACACCAGGCTGCCAGCCCTGTCTGAGTAAAGAATCTCCATAATGCATTCTTCACAGAAGAGAGCAGGTAAGAGTGACTGCAGGAAGGCAGGAGCAACTCAGACCCATGCGTAGAGATGGGCATCCTGGAGAGCGGAACTCAGCTGAGTTCTATAAACCCTCATATTGAGGGGAGTACAATCCACTCATCCTAGGATCTACTCAGTGCTTAATTAACGTGCTGAGGAGGCTGTGCGCTATTAAAAACCCTGACCAGGGGAGCACAAACCAGCCTAAGGCTGAAACTTAGGAGGAGGCCTGGTTAGGCCTACCACCATGATCAGCTTAGGGAGCTAAGCACTATTAAAAACACAACCCTGAAAGGGAAGTACAAAGCTCACCTAATAGGTAGACCATGCAATGGGCACATATTCATGCCGAGGCCGAGAAGGGGCCTACAACATGATAGTAGTTATGTAAAAACAGAAGTCTATACAGAAAGTGGCCTGATTTTAAGGGCCACCCTGAACATCTGTCTTGATTGGGTAGACAGAAAACTTAAATTGCAGCAAAAGAAGCTGAAAGTGCCCTCAAAACAATCCACCTAACACAATCCAACGAGCAGTGTACTCAGTAAAAGCACCTTTTACTCTTTAAGCAAGAGGAGTGCAACTTATGCCAACATGTATTAAGGAATAACCTTAACGGACATGTGGTATCAGCTCATGGCAGTGTTTAGGCCCTAAGGATGATAAACAACCCGACAGAGGAGGTTGGATTTATCACTTGGGCCTCTGGCCAACAAAATTGTATACAGATAATTCTCAAAGAGAAATACACCCAAAAATGCTCCAGTGTGTTCGAAAAGGCGGCCCGTAGGCAGGGGCGGTTTCTTCATTAGGGCAATTGGGCGACGCACCACCAAAAGTGAGAAAGGGATGGATTTTTTCAATCACATTCAACCACAGAGTGACGCTAGCTGTCACTGCTAGGCTGTTTGTTCTGCCTCTGGATGTAGTCCAATCAGCGTCGAGTCACGCTCTGTGGAGTACCGCCTCTTTTTGGGCATTTCAGTCTGGCGGAGATTTGCCCCGAGTGCTCCCATAGACTTCCATTCAAAGAACTTTTTTTTTGAACTGCAGGCACTGCAATGCAATCTCTATGGGTTCCGGGAGGGCTCGCACTAACGTGCTTTCGTCATCATACGTAACCTTAACTTGTGCAGCGATTGGTAGAAACGAACATACCTCTATTAATATTTTTTTTTAAGCTGAAGTGACATCCAATAATTTCCTCAGTGCATAACTTACATTTATTTCACAGACATATTCTCCATCTGTTAATGTTAGAAAGTCGAGAAAATATTTCCATTTTGCAGTCAGGCGTGGACGAGCTTCATAGACGAGCTTCAGCAAGCACAAACTTCCATGAACGAGCGCCCCCGCGCGCATGCGCGCCAAACATACAGAGTTCAATGTGGTAAAATACATTTTGTTAAAAATATTTGTTGTTGAATTTTTTTTTTTTTTTTTTTTTGCGAACATAATAATTATGCCATATGTAGAATTTCGAACCTACAACTAAGTGTATTTGTACGATAGCAGTAACTGTGTAAAGTGATGTTGTAGAGTAATCAAAATAGCCTAATAATCTGTTCTTTTATTTTTATTTAATTTAATTTTTAGTTTAGTGTATTTAACTTCTGCTTTAAAAAACATTTACAATTTTGGAATAGTCTAGGCCTAATGTGATTTGACCCCCTTTTTGCACATAATATAGCATATAGTACAAGGTTACATTCATGTTTGTTTTTATAGCCTTCAATATGAACATTGTTTCAAGGACAATATTGGGCAGGATGTGAAATAACAGTTTTTTTAATTAAATACAGATTTTTTTTTTAGATCCCAGCCCTATGGCATGCTTTAAATACTGAATTTTCCCTGTTTTAGATAAGCAGTAATGATACATTATTATATCACTTGTTAAATGGTTATTCAACAATTAGCCTATTCATTCCTGCATTTCTAATTTTTTTTTTTTTGCGCCCCCCCAATAATTTTTTGCACCAGCCGCCACTGCCCGTAGGCCTAGCAACCTCTAGGACACACAGCGTAAGTCTCGTGGACGTTTCTAGGAGCATAAAAGATCCACCCTAGGCTCTAGGTGGCTCTTAGCTCAACTAGAGTAGAAATAACACTCAGAGAGGCAAATGTAGGTTAAACCGAACCTCAGTAAGGTTTCACTACCATACTCCACCTGAGAGGCTAACCACTCAGAATACTCAGTAAAAGCACCTTATTACTCTCATAGCGAGAGTAGTACATGACTGAACTCCACATGTTGCACCGGAGGCCGAAGTAGGCCTACCTAGTAAAAATATGGCATCAGCAAGTGGCAGCCATAACCAGACCACCAAAAAGCCAAGTATTAAAAACTTTCTCAGAAGAAATACATAGAACGCTGCCTGATTATGGCCTATCCATCGGGGTGGGGCATGGCCCTTTTGAGGTGGTTCACCTTACCTGACACAATCCAACGAGCAGTGTACTCAGTAAAAGCACCTTTTTACTCTTTAAAGCAAGAGGAGTACAACGCATGCCAATATGTATTAAGGAAGGCCTGGAAGGACCTATAACCTCAGACACGTGGCATCAGCTCGTGGCAGTGTTGCCCTTTTATTGGATTCACAAGCATCCTGCCAGTATGTCAGCTAAAAAGGAGGCCTATAGGGCCTACAAACTCAGCAACAAGTGGCATTCAGCCCGTTTGTCCATATAACACATACTGTGCCAACATGTAAACTAAAAGGAGGCCTTATTAGGGCCTACCATAGTAAACACGTGGCATCAGCCAGTCCAAGACCATATCAACCATCAGGCCATGCATTCAATGGAAAACCTTTCACGCACTATTTAGAATGCACATTACACCACCAAACTCCACGAGAGGCCTGCTCAACAGAGGTGGGGTGTGGCTGATGGTGGAATGGTTTCTCGGATTCCCAGGCATCCTGCCAACAAGTCAGCTAAAAAAGGAGGCCCCGCGGGGCCTACAATCTCAGCAACAAGTGGCGTTCAGCCTGTTTGCAGAATAAAACACAAACTGTGCCAACATGTTAACTAGAAAGGAGGCCTGTTGGGGCCTACCATTCTAATGACATGTGGCTTCAGCTCGTGAAACACTGTAAACTATGTGAGCAAACTATGATCAGCTTAACAGCACTTGTTAGAAATACAATTGCTAACTAGAAGGAGGCTAAATAACCATAAGAGCCTACAATCAAAGTTATATGCAATATAGCTGTTAACAAGATCAAAAAAAGGGAGCTAATAGAAACCAGCTTTTCTCAAAAAGTCGTTCTATACTACCCAGAGTATGCAATCCAACAGGTGATGCACTCAGTAACACCAATAAACCTACTAAATGGGAATATTAGGTCACCAATGTCTCCAATAGCGGCTACATGAAAAAGCCTGCTATTATGAGAACGGGTGCTAACCTGTGGCAGCATAAGTAAGCTCACATATGATGTAGGGCAAAAGTCTAGATCTTCAAAGCAAACACAATGCTTTGATGTATATGCTATTTCCAAAGAGGAAAATAATTTTCTCCATACAGATTCTCAAAACTGTACTGAGCCATAGAGGATGGAATGCTAAACACTAGCAACATCAACTCAAACTTGATTAAAGAAAACAAGTGGCTCAAGTTTTCCATAGCATAAAAGTTCTAGAAATTGGGGTCTAGCACACACAGCATGACCACCTGAGATAACAGCATCAGGAAGTCTAAAAACAGTCTACAACCTAGCTGTTAAACTCAACAATTGCACCTACAAAACAATGGGATAATGGGCATACGGCCTAACAACTCCCTCGGGAGGAGGCCAGAACTAGGAACTATATAACCTGACAAGGGATAGTATACATGGGGTTATAAGTAAATAACACACCTAACCTAGCTCTAGCCTGGCCACTAAGCTATGGGCCTTCTTACAGGGCCACAAGCCTAGTGAAGCCTGGGCTTCACCTCCAAATCTCATGGATAAGAGAAAGAAAGTGAAGCTCACATGCAAACAATGTCAGGCGGCCGATTAAGGCCGACCTAAACATACATATTAACTGAAGTGACGAGTGCCAACTCAAACTACTCTAGAAAACAGCAGATGAGAAGCTACTCTAAACAACATGTGGCTAAGAGGTGGCCATTTTGTGGCCTGCACAATATATACTAGCCAGCCTATCAACTTCAGTTTGCCCAAAAAAACCCTAATTTTTCTGACTACATGCTCAGAAAACTATACAGGAAAATAAGGACTTATTTTAAACACATAAAATATAGACCCTCCTGCGGCTCCTAATGCTCCTAAACGCAGAGATCAAAAAGGAATGGAAAGTCATGGAACCTGCTGCATTAATGGACAGAAATGAACCTCTCATTGAGCCGTCCACGCGGCCCCTTTCTTAACGCGCTCTCATGGCAGCCGCAGCCCACCGAGAAGCGTGTCCCAAACACACAACAGCTCCGCACGCACACAACAGCCAGAGGAGCGTTCGCCGCCGGACGCAATGACGTCAAACACGAACGTCATCGTCATCCAGTCATCCTCGTCAGTCCCGGGGAATCCGAGAGAGAGACAACTTTCTCAAACTTCCCAACGAGCTCACCTGCGAGCCCTATGATTGCAGCCACTGTAATGCCTCAGCACAAACGGGCCCAGAATCATCAGGCACAGATGCAGGCACCTCTTCCCTCGGGAAGAGTGCCAAACGAGAACGGAGTGTCCCGATAGGGAGACGCTCACAGTAAACAACAAAAAAACACAAAGACAGCGCCGTCAAGCACTGTCTATGCGCGCTCCTCTCCAGACAGAAAACACCCAGAAAATGTGTATATCAAGTGTCAAACCCAGGGACATGGATAAACACACTCTCTTGAACGTTTGTAAGGCATATATATAAAAACCCTACCGGAGTTGGTATAGTCGCAATCAGAGAGAACAGGACCGAAGGACAATAAGATGTCTTCTGTTTCTCCAGGAGCTCCTTTTATACTTCTGGGTCGCGCCATATTACGTCATAGGCTGTCACCGGCCAATAGGGATTGGAGTTATTGGATAATTGCTTTCAGACACCTGGGTCACGTGACGTTCCCCAAAGCGTTAATCAACGCAGAGCGAGTTCCCTTTCAAAAGGGAATGGGCATCTTCAAATGTAGACCTAGCCATAGACAGTAGATTTAAGGTTAAATTAAATTAAATACTCTTGAAGTAAGATAATCTTTAGGACTGTACAGAGTATGATTGATGAAACTGATGATGTTTATAAGGGTTGATGTATAGTCAGCCTGTCATCATCACAAAATCAAAATCCTGCATACTCAAACTCTTGCTGATGCATTATTTTCATTTATTATTTGGATAATAAATACTAACATAAATAAATAAGAAATATTTATTTGAGCCAGAATTATTTTATTTGGACAGCTATGTCAGAAAATCAGTTGCCTGAGACTACTTTGATTTAGCAGCATTATTTTTCACTAATCCAATGGACCAGTTCTTGCCTGAAGATCCTGAAATGTGTGTAGTCTGTTACCATTAAATATATACAGAAAGTAAATATGCCTTTTGAGGAGCAGGGAGGATAATAGAAAGGATGATTGACTTATTATAGAAGGGTATTATTCCAAAAAGGGGACTTTATAGTGCAAATATGAATTAGAGTGAGTGAACTCTTATTTTCTTCTCCATTAAACCAAGATTTAAGAGTAGTAATTTTCTGATTAAGACTTCTTCTTGAGTTTATATTAGTAAAGAGCAAGACTTTAAAATTTAAAGTCCATAGAACAAAATAAAAGTAACATGTTGCAGATAGTTTAATGCAAAATGTTACTTTTGGTAGGAAAGTGAATAATTTTGCTCTATTTTTCTTTCTGTCATCTCTTCTGTAGTTTGTTTGCGTTGGCGGAAGTCCTAATCGGATGAGATCTTTTGCCCAGTTTATCCATGAGCAGCTGGAGCTGCCTGGCAACATTGCAGACATCAGAGATATCTGTGAGGGAACGGACCGATATTCCATGTATAAGGTTGGACCTGTGCTGTCCATTAGTGTGAGTGCAACTACCTACAACATTTTAGCGTTGTATGGAGAACTAGTGGTCAGACTTACTGAATAGGCTATACAGTATGCATAAGCCATATATTTACAACAATTAATGATCTGATGAAACATGGTTTCATTAGCATCATATAATCATCAATCATATAATCTGTAGTGGGCCAGCATCACTTTTTTTCTCTTGCATCATAGTTGATGTATTCTCCATTATGTCTCTGATAGCATGGAATGGGCGTTCCCTCCATCTCCATCATGCTGCACGAGCTCATTAAAATGCTCTATCATGCTCGTTGTCGTGATGTCATAATCTTTCGCATTGGCACGTCAGGCGGAGTTGGTGAGCACTTCCTTCTTTATTGTTGAATTATAAAGCACAAATACAACACCCTAAGGAAGCAGTTTTAATTTTAATGGCACTTGTGGAGACTCAAAACTTTAATCAATAAATCAATCAATCAATCAATTCTGAAGCATTACATATGAAATTTAAACTGCTGGATGGAGGGGGATATAAAGTATATTGGTTTTCTACACTATATTCTCTGGAAAAAAAGTTACATTTTTCCTTTTCTTTTTAACACACAGGTCTGGCTGCAGGTACCGTAGTGATCACAGATAAAGCTGTGGACTCTTTCTTCAGGCCACAGTTTGAGCAGGTGGTTTTGGGAAAGGTAATCATCAGGAGCACAGAGCTAGATGAAGATGTAGCCCAAGAACTGCTGCAGTATTCATCAGAGCTTCCAGATATTCCCACTGTTATTGGAAACACAATGTGCACACATGACTTCTATGAAGGTAAGTTTTTGTATTTTGTTTTATTTATAAGCCCATACTGGGTTTGGTCCTGTAGCTCAAACATAGAGCATGCTGCTAGCAATGACAAAATTCCCAGTGAAATCATGAAGTGATCAAATGTATTGAATGCAAGTTGCTTTGGATAAAAGAGTCTGCCAAATGCACCCAACCATAGTTTATATGTCAGACTTGCCTAACAATTGCTTAAAGGGTTAGTTCACCCAAAAAATGAAACTTCTGTCATTAATTACTCGCCCTCCTGTCTTTCCAAACCCGCAAGACCTTCGTTCATCTTCAGAACAGAACTTAAGACTTTAAAATAGTCGACGTGACTACAGTGGTTCACCCTTAATTTTATGAAGTGACAAGAATATTTTTTTGCGCAAAAACAAAACAAAAATAACAACTTTATTCAACAATTTCTTCTCTTCCATGTCAATCTCTTATGCTGTTCTTGTAGTAAACACAGTGCAGAGTTTCCGGGTTCTACGTCAGAATAGCGACTCATAATTGACCGGCTCCTGCAAAAGACTGATGAATAAAGTCATTATTTTTTTGTTTTGGGCACAAAAAGTATTTTTATCACTTGATAAATTTAGGGTTGAACAACTGTAGTCACGTGGACTATTTTTAACGATGTCTTTACTACCTTTCTGGGCTTTGACAGTGGTGGTTAAATTGCTGTCTATGGAGGGGTCAGAGAGATCTCGGATTTCATCAAAAATATCTTAGTTTGTGTTCTGAAGATGAACGAAGGTCTTACGGGTTTGGAACGACATGAGGGTGAGTAATTAATGACAGATTTTCATTTTTGGGTTAATTAACCCTTTAATCATGACTGTATTTACAGTCCATCACAAGCATTCAACAACAAATGTCCTGTGATCTATATCTGCTTTTGAAGACAGCACACCTCAGACATACCTCACTTCCTTTTCTTGTTGTAGGTCAGGGGCGACTGGATGGAGCCCTGTGTTCATTTTCCACTGAAGAAAAGTTAGAATATCTGAGGAAAGCCAACGAGGCAGGTGTTAGGAACATTGAGATGGAATCCACTGTCTTTGCCGCCATGTGTCGTGTCTGCAATCTTAAAGGTACCCCAGAAGTTTACATTGTCTGTTGTCATCATCACTACTATAACACAGAGTACCAGTGTAAGCAGGTATGCACCCCTGATATTTAAACTGACGAATAAGAAATATTAACAAAAAAAAAAAAAAAAAAAGATAAATGCAAATTTTTTTTTTCTTTCTTTCTTTCTGTCTTTCTTTCTTTCTTTCTTTCTTTCTTTCTTTCTTTCTTTCTTTCTTTCTTTCTTTCTTTCTTTCTTTCTTTCTTTCTTTTTTCACTACTACCTGGTGAACTGTTTTTGGTTCTGCTGCCTTTGGGCTGTTTATAGAGGGCATAAAGAAAAATAATTGTCAGAATAAACTATTGTGAGCCCATAATTGAGCCTATAATTGAAACTACTGCAGCACTTAATTCACTGACACTGTTTCTGAATCTTAAGTTTTTACTATATTTATAATGCATTAAGCACTATATGAATACTTGACTTGAAAAGATACAATATTTTTATATAATATTAATTTGTATGACTTTAACTGGTTTTTCACTTTCAAATCGCATCAAATCTTTGATCAACTCAGAGAAAGCTCAAATCAAATATAGTGACTGGCCAGTACCATTTAACCTCATTGGTGCTTGTTTCCTGACATCATGACATTAAAGAGATAGTTCACCCAAATATGACATTCAGTAATTATTTACTCACCCTAGTGTTATTCTAATGTTGTATGATCTTCTTTGTGTTTCAGAAGAAAAAAAGAAAAAGAAAATTAAATAAATAGTTGACCCAAAAATGAAAGCTGTTTTTAATTGTACATCTACATTTTATCTCATCATTCAGTACCTTTATGGCTTCCATGAAATATCAAATTGTTTATTTTTATTTTATTTATTTTAATAGGGACAGTGCTCATCAATCATCAGCCAGACAATGTAAATAAGCCAGAGTTAGCCCAACATGCTAATTCTCATCTGTTGCTCCTTGCCAATTGGCAACCTACAATTTAAAAAAAAAAAACATGGTCAATTATCACAAATAAAAATCACAATTATCCACTTTTGATAAAACATATGTCAATATTAAAACCTTAAAACATTAACATTAAAGACATTAAAAGTAATGATTCAAAAAACAACACACGCACACATACAAACAAAAACTGAACAAACCTCAAAACAGTATCATATAAAATCTAATACATACTGTACATTATCACTTCTAAAGATAATAATGGAAGTATCAAAAAAAAAAAAAAAAAGATTTATTTACACATGATTAAAAGTTTGATTTGCTTTTTTAATTTATATTTAAATGTTGAATAATTTATCTCTTAACTCAATTGGTAAAGTTTTCCAATAATGAATGGCTCTAACTGAAAAAGACTGATCAGCTAAACGTAACAATTTAACGTGTCTAAGTTGTACAACATAGTCTTCTCTAGTAGTTGCTATGCAACTATTATATGCATTATAAACTGGCTTAATGGGGGAGGTGCATGTCCATTTAAAATGTTAAAAAATCAAGCAAGCATTAGAAAATTATTTAATATTATCAAAACTCAATAAATTGTATTTTTATAAATGTAACTGAATAGATGTAAAGGGATTCAGTTGATTATAAAATTGTTGTGCTTCCTTGAGACCAAAATATGTGATCTCACTTATGTTTAACACACTAAGATCTCCATTTGTGTTTCATGGAAATAAGATAAGGTTACAACATAATTTTATCTTTGTGTTAAGTATAGTATAGTCATGCTTTACTGCTTTCAAAGTCTCACTCATAACTGCTTCAAGCCGCATTGAATTACCTCAAAACTACTTCAAAGTGGTTAATTGCATGATATTTTCTTGCAGCTGCAGTGGTGTGTGTGACTCTGCTGAACAGGTTTGAGGGGGACCAAATTTCTACACCTCATGATGTTCTTCTGGAATTTCAGCAGAGACCGCAGCGCCTTGTGGCTCATTTCATCAAGAAACGCCTTGGACTCATCTCATAAAAATCTGTAATGAATGTCTACAGTGTACATAATACTGTTCATAGTGTGTTTGTGTTATTTAAAGGTGACATTCACATTCTCAAACCATCCTCAGCTGACCTCCTAACATTTAAAACCAATGAACATACACCTCATTTGTGTATTTTTTTGTATATTATAACTTATAAATCTATATGATTTAAATTATATGTAGTAAGCTTATCAGCTTATTGGAAATAAGCTAAATAAATGATGTGAAGTTCATGAAATGAGTCATGAGGGTTTGTACTTTAACTCCTGAATGTACTTGGCTGCAGGCTCTAGCTCCAGGGTGGAACTCTCCACTGGCAGGAGGTCCGCCCCAGGAGTGGGCTCTGGCTCTGTGTCCAGGGTAGGCGTTGGCTCAGATTCGGGGTCTGTAGCGGGTGTGGGCTCAGATTCTGTATGTAATGTGTGTGAGTGGCAATCACAGTCTTCCACCTTACCCATGGTGAAAGAGGAACCACTCTTGACGAGCACTAACTTGACAAAATCCTCCCTCAAGGACCATCAATAGGCAAGGGGACTAATTGTTTTAATTGTTCATGTAATTCATTCCAAAAAAAAAAAAAAAAAAGTAATCAGAAAGTGGTTGGGGTAGCTAGGTCCCAAAAAATAAAAAAATCTCTCGTGTAGTCCTCGAGGGAGCAATTATCCTGGGTGAGGAGGAGGTGAATGGCCGCAAGATCCATAAATCCTTTCTAGGTCCACTATTCTGTTACAACAGAGTTGAAGCAAGAAGAGGAGAGGTTGATCTTGATGAAGCACTAAACTTGTATTTTTAACCAAAGCAACAAGTTGAAATCTCATAATTAAATGGAAATTACAACATGTCAGGAATACACCTTTAAACATAAGACATATTGAGGAACTAAACTAGACACAGGTACACATAATCGGAAACCATGGAAACAAACAAGAAAAGGAAAAAAAGGAAACAGAAATACACAAAGAAAGTTAATTTTGTTCTTTAAAATTGTTCTTTAACAAATCTTAATCTTAAGCCTGTCAATAACAAAAAACCAAACACACACACACACACACACACACACACACACACACACACACACACACACACACACACACACACACACACACACATACACACAAAGCACAAAAAAAAACCTACTTTCCTGTCTGTGATTTAATGTTCTATATTTATATACAATGCCCTCCATAAGTATTGGGACAGTAAAGACTCTTTAAGACTCAAAAAATTACTCTCTTAGCTTTGGTGTCATGACATCTATAAATATGATTAAAAGAATAATATGAGGCATATGAGATTTAAATCCTATTGAACAAGAATTTCACCAGCTGACGAGGAGAATAAAGGCAGAAACTCCCCAAAACAAGCAACCATTGAAAATGGCTGTATTAAAAGCCTGGAAAAGCATTTCACATTGTGAAACCAAGAGTCTGTGATGTCTATGGGTCACAGACTTGCTCCTGTGATGCTTGCAAGGGATTTACAAATAAATATTAGCTTTTACACTTTTACATTTACTTTAAGTTACACCGTCCCAATACATATGCTCACATTATGAGGGATGAAACTCTAAAAGTGCTGTACTTCTTAGTTGGTAAAACATTTTGTGTTGAAACAGTCAATAATAAAATGTGACATTCTGTACTTCTGCTTCATATTAATCTTTTAATCATATATATATATATATATATATAGATGAATATAATCTTGACACCACAGCTAACAGAGCAATTTTGTCTTCACTATCCCAATACTTATGGAGGGCACTTTAAATATAAAAGAAGATATAAGCCCAAAAATGGAAAAAAGAGCAATGTTAGGTCTCTATTCCTCTAACATGCTGTGTCATATCATGAGGCATAGGCACGATCCCCGAGCACCCACGTCTCCATTCATTTTAAGCAATCAAAAAATCGAGTGAGCAAATACAATACAAACCAAACAAAAACACAGTTTCTCTTTGTGAGACACAATGGGGTATGGTGTATAGAGTGTGGGCACCCACCAGCAGAAACATAAATCGGTGCCTATGTCAAAGGCCAAAAACCAAATTTACATTTCAGAAAAATAATAATAATAATAATAATAATAATAATTATTATTATAATAAACTCGGAATAACTAACTGCACAAGTCTGCACACCCCTGAGCTAATGCTTAGTTGAAGCACCCTTTTATTTTTGTTACAGCACTCAGGAGCTTGGCACAACTTGACTAAAATATTTCCCCATTCTTCTTTGCAAAAACATTCTAGGGGCCATATTTACAAAGAATTTTATCTTAAAGGGGTAGTTCACCCAAAAATTAAAATTCTGTCATCATTTACTTACCCACATGAATTAAGTGGTTTAGTCCAAATTTTCTGAAGCGACACAATCACTTTATATGATGCACAGACTGAATTTAGGCTTTTATGTAAACGGAAACTCAAGTCTGTTTGCTTGTGCGATGAGGTTCATTCTCGTGTGTTACACAGCATGTTTGAGTTTCCTCAATAGGTTTCTTCTCGCATGTCAAGCAGGTTCGGTTGAGCTTCTGTTTATGTTTACTGATCAATGATTATATGTGAATAAAAGCCTAAATTAAATCTGTTGATCATATAAAGCGATCGTGTCACTTGAGAAAATTTGGACTAAACTTCTCAATTCATATGGATCTCTTTATGAACTTTTTGAAGCGTCAAAGTGGTAGCTGCATGGATTGTTAATGGAGGGACAGAATTCTCTCAGATTTCATTAAAAATATCTACATTTGTGTTCCGAAGAGGAACAACATGAGGGTGAGTAAATGACAGAATTTTCATTTTGGGTGAAATAACCCTAACCCTTTAATTCTGAACACAGCCACATACTCAATAATAAAAAAGGTGTGCACACTAATGCAGTTAGCGTATTTCAAGTTTTTATTTTTATCCTTTTTCTCTGTAATGTTTCACTTTGGTTTTCAGTGGAATTGCATAGGTGGCAATTTTTTACATTAAAGAAGCAAAAGATGATATAGTGATATAGTCCTGATATAGTTTCATTTTTTACATCACAAAATAAATGCTGTTTTGGGTGTGTGTAGACTTTCATATCCACTGTACATCATCATAATGTACACATGTACATGTTTTATGTAAAAAAACAACAACTCTAAATTGGAGAGTCCAATGTCGTTAAAAATTAAAATATGACATGGCTCAAAAAGTCACTAACATGTGGATTATGTGGAACAAAAACTTTCATAATTCTTTTATTATTATTATTGTAAGACAAGGTAGACAGTGGTATGACTGATACATGTTAAAAGATGTATAAAAGAATATATTTATTTAATTAATAAAGGCAGTGGATTCCATGTCTCGTCTATGTGGTTTTGGAGGTTGGATCTCATTGAGAATCTGTCTTGCATAAGGGGTGTTATGGAGACCTGCGGTTCTGAGTGCCTGTTCAATACGCACTCTGGGATCAGACACAATCTGAAAGACAGACAAAATAAGTTACAAAAAATATATATATAAATAAAATAAAAAATAAAGTTTAATTATTCATATGATTATTGATTCATTACAAATCCATAACCAAGTCACCATGATTCAAACTGAGATGCTCAAGCAACAGTCAGGGAAATAATCTAAATAGAATACGTACTGGAAAACATTTAACTATAAGTAATTTTGTAACTGGAGTGGCTGTTGACCAGTCAGTCTGCTTTGACATGACCAAGGTTAAAGTCAGTAACTTATCTCAGTTTTATGTTTATTTACAGGATGTGATGTTAAAAAAAAAAAAAAAAAAAAAAAACCTGTCTCACAGTTTGGCCTTGGCCAATGACTTTGCAAAGGTCAGAGTCCCAAAATGTCAGCACAGGTTAACCATTATTACTGGCAGAAACATAATGTCCCATGTACATGAGCAGACAGGGTTTGGCAAACTTCAGAATTTAAAAAATTCATTTTTTAATCTCTTTTACTCTCAAAATCATATAGTGACCATTATTTGTTAATATGCGTCGGGAGTTATGAATATGAAAAACTGAGTCGTTACCTTTTCATTGAAATATGAGCGTCAGCCTCAACTATTGAGAAAAAACTCTTGTGAGATTGTCATGAAAATAACATCGTCGACAAAATAACATCCCTCAGTGCTTTTAGCTTAAAGGCATGCGCATTTTGAGAAATATTGATGGATTCTCATGGATTCTCTCTAACAGAGGATATCTATATTGCCACAAGGCCAACTTCACTTTTATTTCCATAAAGATATTTCATAAAAATAATTTTCTAATTACTTTTCAAAATTTGAAGCTATTTTTAACTATTTTCTTCATTGTGACAATAATTAATTATGACTTTACCATAAACTGCAAAGTGTCTGCTTTCAAATGAGACCTTACTTATGCTTTTAGTGCAAAGGGTTCATGAACTGTATCTGTTTTAGTTTGGGTATGTCATTTCTTGGGATTTTCCAAAAGCGAGGGTGCTGGCTTAAAAATGAAAGGAAGTCTACCCTGTACAACAAACACTGAACCAGACTATTTAAATGTTGTGCAGTAAATAAATGATTGGCTGCGAGGTAAACAGAGGCCAGTCATCTTGTGCAATGTTGTGACTGCTTGCAGATTGCATGTAAAGGACCTATCAGTCTGCGCCCTCTAGAGTATAGAGTATAGTGTATTTAAATATTTATCACATTTGTTATCACTGATTAGCCCTCCAAAAGTTTGGAAATGCCCTAGAAAAGTGAGGCTTTGGACAATATTGGAATGAATCCTTATTAATTTGTGATAATTTTGCACCGGTAAGGGACAACACAAACTACAAAAACATATTTTATTACATAAACAGTTTATACATAGAAAAAATTTTGATTCATCAAAATATCCACCATTACCAGCTATCTGACCTAAACTGGGTTCTAATTGGTTCATTGTATTCTAAACTTAATTGGCAATCAATTGTTGAAGCTATTAAGGTGTGCTGACCCAAAAATCTTTTACAAACCTGGGCCAAGGTTAAACCAGTAACCAGGCATCACAGCTGGCAAAGGGGCATGTCTAACTTTGACATGTATATATTGCCATTATTATTTAATCAAAATGAAAATAATTTTTGCTGGTCTCCAAAGATAATGTCAAGTTACTTTAATGTAATATATATATATATATATATATATATATATATATATATATATATATATATATACACACACACATATATATATAAACACAGACACATATATATATATATATATATATATATATATATATATATATATATTGTGACGAGCACTCCCAGAGGAATCAGCGTCGCCCTGGCAACCAACAGAAAACACCTAATGCAAGGCTGGTCTAACCCCTGTCTCATCTCTTTACAGAAAGCAGTGAATGACCGACAGCCCAGCCACTTTGGAGCACGTTTGGACACCCACTTTCACCTCAACTGGCTTGGAAGAGCACGAAGAGCACACGGGAAGCACCGGCCACCAGAAAGCGAAGCAACACATTTCACCAGTACCTCTTCTGATTTCACGTACCTCTTGTCGAGTGATTCTTCACCCCGTGACAGTGGTGGAGAATGCTGGCAGAACAGTGAGGAATCACCGACAAGGTCACTGCTCCAACCCCTAATTTTTTCCCCTCTTCCTCTGTTTGTGTCACCAGCACCACGGAAGGCGGCGTGCGCATCCCCGTGATGGAGGACGTCTTACAACGCCTCGCTGAAGTAAGCATCCGCCAGCAGCAAATAGCGGAACACCTCGCCACTCGCCTGGGCAGGACGGAGGATGAACTCGCCGCCGTCCGGGCGGCTGCAGCCCAGCGTGTTCCGCTACCTGAGCCTCGGGCACAAGCTACCCGCCTGTTACCCAAGATGACGATGTGGAAGCCTTCCTTCAGGTCTTTGAAAACACCGCCCACCGAGAGGGATGGCCCGAGGACGAGTGGGCACGTGCGCTGGCACCCCTCCTCACTGGTGAAGCACAGAGGGCTTACTTCTCGCTCCCCTTGGCAAGTACCGACAGTTATGCCGAAGTTAAGCGAGAGATCCTGGCGAGGCTGGGCCTCTCCCCTGTGTGCGCCGCCCAACAGTTCCACGAGTGGGAATACAAGCCCCGGGTGCCAGCCCGTGCCCAGGCGGCTGAACTCAGCCGCATCGCCCAGCACTGGCTGTTGGAAGGGGACCCCACCGCAACCCAGGTAGCAGAACGAGTGGTGGTCGATCGCCTCCTGCGCGCACTACCTCGCGCCTACCGACAGGCCGTCGGCATGAGGAACCCACGTGACGTCCGGGAACTAGTGGAGGCGATCGAGCTGGCGGATGCTGTCCATCTCAGCGGAGCAGGGGACCGGCTGCCGCCATTTCCCTGGAGGGTGGTCCAGGAGCGACGCCCGCTCGAAGGCACCGTGCGACCAGTCAGCAGGCCGACGGTTTCCCCACCGCGAGATGAGCCCATGCCAAGTGCAGATCCACTATCGCCTCCGCGAGCCTGGCTGGCAGGCTGCATCCTTCACCAGCGAGTTCCGGTGGGAGCCCCCGAAGCAGAGGTGAAGGTCGATGGAAGACGGTTCCGGGCCCTGTTGGACTCAGGCAGTGCGGTCATCCTCATCCAGTCGCGGCTGTGCACCCCACGAAGCGGCCGGAAAAACTTACTACCCCTTACCTGTGTGCAGGACTTCTCCCCCCAGCCCGCTCATCCCGCTGCCTATCATCGGGGTGCCCTTCGAGCGGATTGGAATGGACATAGTGGGGCAGTTGCCGAAGTCTGCCCGGGGGCATGAGCACATCCTGGTCATCGTCGACTATGCCACCCGGTACCCAGAAGCAGTCCCCCTGCGGAAGGCCACCGCGAAGGCCATCGCCCAGGAGCTGTTTCTGCTGGCCAGTCGAGTCGGCCTCCCCTCGGAGATCCTGACTGACCAGGGAACCCCCTTCATGTCCCGGCTTATGGCAGACCTCTGCCGGCTGCTGCGAGTGAAGCAGTTGAGACAGCCGGGACACTGGCAGGCGGAGCAACTCTACCACATCAACCTCCTGAAGAAATGGGTGGGGACCCAGGACCAGGTAGCTGCCCTAAGCCTCACCGAGCCCGTGGTTGTGGATGTCAACCCCCACCTTTCGGCTGCCCAGAAGACGGAGCTGCAGCACCTGGACAGTCAGTTCCAGGATGAGTTCTCCTCTCAGCCCGGGCAGACCAACGTGCTTCAACACCACATCCGGACGCCCCCAGGAGTCGTCGTTAGGCAACGGCCCTACCGAGTCCCGGAGGCTCGTCGGCAGGCTATTGAGGAAGAGGTCCAACAAATGCTAAAGTTGGGGGTAATAGAACCATCCCGGAGTCCGTGGTCCAGCCCCATTGTGATGGTCCCAAAGCCGGATGGCACCCTCCGCTTTTGTAACGACTTCCTGAACGAAGTCTCTGAATTCGACGGGTACCCCATGCCTCGAGTGGACGAATTGCTGGACCGCCTAGGAAGGGCCCGGTACATCAGTACCCTGGACCTCACCAAGGGCTATTGGCAGGTACCGCTCTCCAACGCTGCCAAGCCGAAGACCGCCTTCTCCACCCCCAGTGGCCATTGGCAGTACCGGACCCTTCCCTTCGGCCTACACGGGGCTCCCGCGACGTTCCAGCGGATGATGGACATCCTCCTGCGGCCCCACCAGGCCTATGTGGCCGCTTACCTGGATGACGTCGTGGTCCACTCCGAGGCATGGGACGAACATCTGGATCGTCTGCGGAGGGTGCTCTCGGAGCTCCGGCGGGCTGGACTTACCGCCAACCCCCGAAAATGCCACCTAGCTCTCTCTGAGGCCAAGTACCTGGGCTTCCAAGTCAGCCGAGGACTCATCCGGCCACAAGACAAGAAAGTCGAGGCCATCCACGCTGCCCCAAGACCCCAGACAAAGACCCAGGTACGAGCCTTCTTGGGGTTGGCGGGTTATTACAGATGTTTTATCCCCAACTTCTCTTCTTTAGCCGCCCCCCTGACAGACCTGACCAGGAAGGGGCAGCCGGAGAAATTATGCTGGACCCCGTCGGCGGAAGAGGCCTTCTCCCAGGTTAAAGCAGCACTTACGTCCTCGCCGGTACTCCGCGCCCCGGATTTTAGCTGCCCCTTCCTGCTGCAGACGGATGCCTCCGAAACAGGAAAGGGAGCAGTCCTCTCCCAAATTCAAGAAGGTGAGGAGCATCCGATCATTTACATCAGCAGGAAGCTGTCCCCTGCCGAAAGGAAGTACGCCGCCGTGGAGAAGGAAGCCCTGGCCATCAGGTGGGCAGTCCTGGAGCTCCGGTACTACCTCCTGGGCCGCAAGTTCACCCTGGTAACCGACCACGCGCCCCTACAGTGGGTGGCCCGCGCCAAGGACACCAACGCCAGGGTGACTCGCTGGTTCCTAGCGCTCCAGGACTTCCACTTTGAAGTTCGCCATCGGGCTGGGTCCGCCAACGCGAACGCCGATGGCCTCTCCCGGATCTGGACAGCTTATGCAGGTCTGTCAGGGGTCATTCCCCATCCACCCGTAATTTCACCCCTACTCTCTAAATGTCTTCACAGGACCAGAACGACGCTTAGGGGGGGGAATGTGACGAGCACTCCCAGAGGAATCAGCGTCGCCCTGGCAACCAACAGAAAACACCTGCACGTCCTTGTCACCGGCTGATTGGTCACAGCTGCTCCCCATCAGCCAGCACACTCTTAAGGAGCACACGCTGCACTCAAACAGCGTTCTCGAACCGAATGCAAGGCTGGTCTAACCCCTGTCTCATCTCTTTACAGAAAGCAGCGAATGACCGACAGCCCAGCCACTTTGGAGCACGTTTGGACACCCACTTTCACCTCAACTGGCTTGGAAGAGCACAAAGAGCACACGGGAAGCACCGGCCACCAGAAAGCGATGCAACACATTTCACCAGGCACCCCACAGTTCTCAATAAATCCACCCTCCGGGGTTTCTGATTTCACGTACCTCTTGTCGAGTGATTCTTCACCCCGTGACAATATATATATATTATATATTTATATATATTATAATTACATTGAGAATTAAATTGTGAAATCTAAGTGAATAAAAACAAAACAATCCACCATAGTCCACTATCCACCTTTTTCCTATAACCCCTGATTATTTCCGCAGCAATATTACGGACATGTGAAATATCACTGTAGTAATATGTCTGTATTGTGTAAGACGTTGTCTTAATCAAAAAAGTTAATTAACTGGAACATTGACTGATGATAATTCAAAGTGATTTCTGGATGTCTAGAATATAAAAATTAACTGCAGGCGGTAGATTCTTGTCCTATTTGGCACGTAAACTTTGGAACATTCTTCCTAGCATTGTACGGGAAGCAGACACACGAAGACACCCGGAAAAAGGATTGTTAGGCTGCATAAAATAGGTCAGCCAGAACCAAGAACACTTCCTATAATACCCAATATACTCATTACATCAGAAGAATAATGGCATCTACACTAATATTAGTCTCTCTGTTTATCCCGCAGTTTACCGTAGTCAGCCGGATGGGGTCGTTTCCAGATCAGATGGAGGACCTCTGCCTAGACGCAACCACAACACATCCCTGAAGTGTTAGCGGAGATTGTGTCAACTATCCCCTGTGAAGCCTTGTCGACAAGACAGCCAGTGGCACAGATCCCCTACAAAACCGTTTCTATACCGCCATGATGAATCCGATCTTCAACCAGATGGAACTGGAATAAATATTTTGATTGTTCCGATCCCAATCTGATTTATGACCCATAATGCTGCCTGAATCTTAATCATGCACTACTTCTTGTTGGCCAGAGGAGAATTGGCCCCCCAACTTTTTTTTTTCTTCTCCATTTTGTCACCTGCTGGAGTTTGGTTTACTTTTCGCCTTTGGCTTGCTTAGTTGGGAATACTTGATATTCAACAAATTTTTGATCTGCCTGCATTGACACCATTGTATGCAAACTGAACTGAGCTGGATGATAACATAACTGTTTCCTCCTGAGCTGCTGTATACATAAATGAACTAAATTAATAACTAATGATTCTTACAATGGAATGAATCAATACTGAACTTACGTAAGCTTGACAATAACACCATTTTCTTCCAGAGCTGCTGTGCAGCCAAAATTGTTTCCCTTTCGAAAGGGTCCGACAGCAAGCGCTCTTCTGGCTGCTGTATATGCGGAGCTGCTGGAATTTGTGAGACATGCTTCTGGCAGCCTGCAGCTGCCGTGAGGGCGTATTAAGAAAGGGGCCACACGCGGACGGCTCGTTGAGCGGTTCCTTCCTGTTTATAGCTCTGCAGCTCCCGTTAGCTTTCCATTCCTTCCCGATCTCCATGTTTGAGATCAGGAGGGCATGGAAAAACCCTAGCCATTCAGATTTGTATCTGAGCCCAGACATACGGGAGGGGGAAGAAGTGAGATTGAGATGGATGATCGATTATAAATGCCAGCGTCGTTTGTGATTGATCCCCCAGCTGAAAGAGCAATTTACATCTGCCCTCTCTTCTTCTTCTTCCACCTCTCTCTCTCTCTTTCTTTCTCTCTCTCTCTCTCTCCCCCTGTTGGAGTGGATGTTGGGAAGGGTTTGTGTTTGAGAGCGGTTTGCTGTCGTGCGTGTTTTCTATCTTCTTTTTTCTGTATGTGTTTTTTCTTTTTTCTTTTTTCTTTTTGCTTTGTACATTTAGCTGTGTGTAAAATTTAATATTGGGTTAAATTTAGTAGCGTGCCGTGCTTTTGCACGGTCCGCCTAGGAATGGCGTCCACAGGTGGAAGAACGCCATTATCTCTGCGTCATGGTTTCAGGTGTGTGCCAGAGTCTAACGCTACAGTTGAGGATGTACTGTTGGCGGTCGGTGAGCAGATAGGTTATGAAAATATAGTTTCGGCTTCGAGAATGAATAAAACCGTAGTTGTGTTTCTTAAAACGGAATCGTTGGTTAATAAGGTAATTGAAAATGGTCTGTGGGTGAAAGAAATTTTTATTACCGTCACTCCGCTGTTTGCACCAGCAACAAAAGTGATTATATCAAACGTCCCTCCGTTCATTGAAAACGAAGTCATAGTGAGAGAACTTGCGAGATTCTGAAAAGTTGTAAGTGAGGTCAAAGCGGTTTCTTTAGGATGTAAAAATCTTGCGCTCAAACATGTAATATCTTTTAGGAGACACGTGTTCATGTTTCTGAATTCTCCGGATAAATTATTGGATGTATCGTTTAGGGTGAAAGATGGTGATAGCTCGTACATGATTTTTGCAAGTACGGAGAGTTTACGCTGTTTTGAGTGCCGGGAATACGGCCACAAAAGAGACTCGTGTCCTCAAAAGAAAATTTTGGACCAAGCTAGGACAAGTGAGACGGAAGAAACATTGGTGTGTAAAGATGTTGAGGTGAATCAGAAGCCAGGAGAGGAAACATCAGGCTCGGAAGAGGGTCCTGTGGCTGTGGCTGAGACGAATAAAGACAATGGATTGGAGGTGAGTGAGAGCGTTGTGAGTAACCTAAAGCACGCTGACAATGAAAAGCCGAGTTGTAGCAGTGTAAATGGTACTGCACATGTAAAAGAGAAGTTCGTAGATAGTGATGTAGGCTTACACGTCAGTGGGCAGCTGTCCGCGAGTATAGAGGAGGAGGAGGAGGATGTTGAAGTCATGATGCAGAGTCAGGATGACATGAAGGATGATGAGAGCTTGTCAGATTTGTTAGATCTCTATAAAGCTGATGATGATTTGTACTCTGTGGAACAGATAAATGCTTTCTTGGATGAGACTAAAGGGAAAAGGGTAGAGATAGGAGATTTCTTCCCTGATAAGGAAAAGTTTGTTGCTTCTGTAGTGTGGGCACGTAAAACGTACAATCATACTGTGTTATCCCAACAGAAACGCTATAGGCTTAAGAAGTACATAACGACGATTAGACAGGATAGAAAGAATGTGAATGAAAGAAGAGTTCGAGGTAAAGCTAAATAGACAGTATGGCTTTATACATGCTTTTGTGTGTGTTTTTTCTTCTTTCCTGCTTTTCTTTCTATTCTTTCTTTTTCATGGAGTATCTCAAAATAGGTTATCTTAATGTGAATGGTTTGAGGGATAGGAAAAAGCAGGCTTTAGTTTCAGAATACTTTAATATTAAGAATATTGCAGTAGGTTTTCTTCAAGAAACCCATAGTAATATGAGTAACGAGTCTGAATGGGGTTTGTGGTGGAAGGGAGAATATGTTTTAAGTCACGGCTCTAATGTTAGTGCAGGAGTTGCGATTCTTTTTAATCCAACTTTAAAAATAAAAATTGTATCTACATATGATATAGAACCTGGAAGATTACTTTTAGTAAGAGTTGAAATACAAAATTTTCATTTTCTTTTTGTTAATATATATGCTCCTAATGGGGGAACAGAAAGGGTTCTTTTATTCGAGAAATTAGGTCGTGTTTTAAAAACTCTTAGTTTAGGAGATATAATTATAATGGCAGGAGACTGGAACTGTACCTTGAATTTTAATATAGATAGAAATGCTGAAGAACCTCACCAGAAATCAGCCTGTGTATTATCTAATATGGTAAAAAATTTAAATCTTGAAGATATTTGGAGAATAAAAAACCCAATGCTTAAACAATACACTTGGGTAAAAGTCACAGATGGTAGAGTTCATGCTGCTAGATTGGATCGTTTTTATATTTCTCGCGATTCAAGAAATCGAGTGGGTAATGTTAATATTATTCCAAATATAATTTCAGATCACAAAATGATAACAATGGACTTTGTCATGTTGAAAGAAAGTAAAAGGAGTTTGTATTGGTATTTTAATAATAAGCTTTTACAAGATAATGTTTTTTGTGAGAATTTTAAATTGTTTTGGGAAATATGGCGAAAGCAAAAAGGAAATTATGGTGATATTAAACAATGGTGGGACATTGGAAAAGTGCAAGTTAGAGTTTTCTGTCAGCAATATTCATCTTATTCAAAAAGGACATTAAAGATCAGAATACAAGACTTGGAGAATGAGATTTCTGACATAGAAGAAAAAATGATGGCGAGGAATGGACTTCAATTGGAAACTGCCCTTTCTGAGAAAAAGCTTCAGTTGAATAATTTATTGTATGATAAAGTGAAAGCCAAAAAGAAGTTTTATCCAAAAGAAGGACATTGATGGACCTACAAAATACTTCTTCAATTTAGAACGAAAGAATAATCAAGGAAAATTGATGGTTGGTTTAAAAAAAGATGATGGTGTTGTTACTTATGATTCTTATGAAATGAGAAGAATTGCTGTTGATTTCTACTCTGATTTATATGCCGATAATGTCACAGATTCTAATTGTAGAGATGAATTATTTTCATACCTTAAAAAGTTGACGCCTGAACAACAGGAGGTTATTGATTTACCAGTTACTTTTCAAGAAGTGACAAAAGCTGTACATGATTTATCATCTGAGAAAGCTCCAGGTCTTGATGGGTTTCCATCTGAATTTTATAAACATTTCTGGAATGTGATTGGAAAAGATTATTTTGAAATGCTTTTAAGTTCAATACAGACTGGGTCTTTACCTAAGAGTTGTAACAGGGCAGTGTTGTCTTTGTTACCGAAGAAAGGTGATTTGTATTGTTTGAAGAATTGGAGACCTGTTGCATTAATGTGTATAGATTATAAAATCTTTTCGAAATGTATTGCCAATAGATTAAATAATTATATGAGTGTATTAATCATGAAAGAACAATCATATTGTGTAAAGGGGCGATGTATTAAAGATAACCTTTTTTTAATGAGAGATGTAATAGATTATGCAATGTACAAGGATTATGATTTGGGTTTAATATCTCTTGATCAAGAGAAGGCGTTCGACAGAGTTGAACATGCTTATTTGTTTGATTTACTTAAGGCTTATGGTTTTGGAAATGGTTTTATCTCATGGGTTAATTTATTGTATAATGAAGCTGAATGTATGGTCAAAATTGATGGTGGATTGAGTGTTCCTATTAAAGTAAAAAGAGGAATAAGGCAAGGGTGCCCTCTTTCAGGGCAACTCTATAGCCTTGTAATTGAACCACTATTGTGTAAATTGAGAGAACAGTTGACAGGTTTACACATTGAGGGGTCAAATATTTTAAATAATGTGAAATTATCCGCTTATGCTGATGACATAACTGTAATAATTAGAAACAGTGAAGATATTAAAATAGTTTTAGAAAATCTTAAATGTTATGGAAGAGCATCATCGGCAAAAATAAATTGGACAAAAAGTGAAGCCTTATGGTGTGGTTCAGAAAGATCTAATGTCCCACAGCTGCCAAATAATGTCACTTGGGGAAAAGATGGTTTTAAGTTTTTAGGAGTGTTTTTAGGTTCTAAGGTTTATAAGGAAAAGAACTGGGAAGGATTACTGGAAAAAGTGCGTCTCCGGTTATCCAATTGGAAATGGTTAATTCCTCAGCTCTCCTACAGGGGAAGGGTCCTGATAGTCAATAATCTTGTTGCCTCAACATTGTGGCATAAAATGGCTGTATTGGACCCCCCTGCTGCTGTCATAAAGGACATTCAGAAATGTCTTGTTGACTTCTTTTGGACTGGTCAGCACTGGCTGAGATCTGCTGTACTCTACCTACCTCTGAATGAAGGGGGGCAAGGATTAATTGATATTGGCTGTAGGATTGCTGCTTTTAGACTACAAGCTGCCCAGAGACTTCTGTATGGGAAAGACGTTAGCTGGGCTCATGTGGCTTGTGGTCTTTTGAGGAGAGGAGGACAACTGGGTTTAGACCGACAATTGTTTTTAATAAATTTAAATGATACTGTATTAGTTGAAATAACTCCTTTTTATAAGTCCGTTCTAAAATCATGGAATGCTTTGAAAGTTGTACGAGAAGAAGGAATTGTAAGAGGATCATGGATTAAAGAAGAACCTCTTCTTTATAATCCTGCTTTACCTATAAACATCTTGAACTCTCATTCAATGCAAGCTGCTATGGTGAAGGCCCAGTTCATAAAAGTTTCTCATCTGTGGACTAAGAGTGAATGGATGTGTTCAAAGGATATGGCAGCAAAGCTTGGCATTAAATCACTTCGTGTTGCTGAAAGATTAAGGACTGAATTCTTATCTGTAATACCATCAACATTTACAGAGTTATTGAAAGACGAGGAAACAAAACCACAATATATTAATGAGATGGTTGAATTTCCAAATTTAGGGGTAAGTGCAGCTGTGGAGACAAGGGCAGGAGATGAAGGAAAGCTGTTGAGTTTTAAAACTCCAGAGCTTAATTTGTTTGCTGATATAGGAAAGAGAGCGATGTATTATACTTGTGTAAAAGTAATGCATTATGAGTCTTTAAAAGATGTTTTAGACTCTAAATGGCAAGGGATAGATGGGTTAGATGGATCACCTAAAGGTAGTTGGAGGACTCTATATAAACGTCCTATTGATAAGAGAACCGGTGATCTACAGTGGCGTATAATACACGGGATAATAGCTACTAATAGACACAGGGCATATATTGATCCAACTGTAAGGGATGAATGTCCTTTTTGTTTTGAACATGAAGATATGTATCATTTATTTTTGCAGTGTGAAAGATTGAAGCCAATGTTTTTATTGTTGGAAGATTGGAGTAAGAATTTGAATTTTGAATTTACTTTAAACGGGTTTATTTATGGCCCGAAGTATAAATATCAAAATAGAAAAACTGATGTCTTAATTAATTTTTTATATGGTCAAGCAAAGTTAGCTATATGGCTAACAAGGAAAGAAAGGATGAATGGGGGTGTTTCTACTGATGTTAACATGATTTTAAAAGGACTGATATCTGCCCGGCTTACTGTTGAGTTCACATACTATAAAATGGTTGGAGATCTTGATGCTTTTAAACAAACTTGGGCTTTGAATGCTGTTTTATGTGATTTAGATGATGGAAATTTACACATGAATGTATGAGATTTTTTGTATATTGATGTAAATTTATGTATTTTGTAAATACTGTTTTATTGGTAATGTTATAATTGTTAAAATAAAGAAAAACTAAAAGTCTAAAAGTCTCTCTCTCTCTCTCTCTCTCTATATATATATATATATATATATTTGTATATACATGTATATATTTTATAAACATATAACATGCTCAGATGCTTCTTATAGACAGACTGAAGGCTGGGCCCAGAGTGATTATTTTTCTAATGGCCTGCTTTTCCGGTTTGATAGTGAGAGGATCTTTTAGGCTTAAAAGAACCCTAGATTCCATCCTTTCATGTAGAGAAAAAAGGAAAATAAGGAATTTTCGGTCTTCGAGCCGCATGAAGTTATGCTGGGTCTATATTTTATGTTTTATTTTATTTTATTTTATTTTATTCTGAGCATGTAGACAGCCAGAAGGCTGGTCCGTCTCGAGCTGAGGCTTAGAGACAGGGCCAGAGGTCCAGTATGGCCACTCGGACACCTCCTCCTTTTCGGAGCAAGGATCAGAGACGGCTGGACTCGAGGAGGAAGAAGCAGGTTTTAAGGGAGGTGATAGATTGCATACGCCAATAGCATGAGTAATCGATTCCCTCTCGTTGCAAGGGCAACTTTACAGCTGCCCTCGCCCCTTCTTCCTTCGCCTCCTGGGTTTTGGATTAATTTTACATACTCAGGTGCTTTTTAAACAGTCAGGCTGACGGCTGGGCCTTTGAATATTTTTCTAAAGGCCCGCCTTCTGGCTTGATAGTAGAGGAGGCTCTTATAGGCTTTAAAGAACCTTAGATTCCATCCTTCCTTGTTTAAAAAAAGGGAAACAGGAGTCTTCGGTCTTCGAGCCACAGGAAAGAGAGCTGGGCCTATATTTATGTTTCTAAATATGTTGACCTTGGGTTCCTGTATAGGTTTTTGTGAGTATGTAATCGGGAAAAGTAAGAGGTGTTTTTGGGCATACTGAAGTTTGATAGGTTGGCTAGAACGATATTGGTGCAGGCCACAAAATGGCCGCCTCTTAGCCACCTGTTATTTAGAGTAGCTGCTCATCTGGTGTTTGCTACAGTAAGTTTGAGTTAGCACTCGTCACTTCAGTTAGTATCTATGTCTAGGTCGGCCTTAATCGGCCGCCTGACATTGTTTGCTTGTTGAGCTTCGCTTTATTTCCTCTTACCTATGGAGATTCGGAGGTGAAGCCCAGGCATTGCTATGCGTGTGGCCCCGTAGGCCCACAGCTTAGCGGCCCAGGCTAGGACTAGGTTTAGGTGTTTATTGTTATAAACCACCCTTTGTATTACTATCCCTTGTGAGGTTGTATAGTTCCTAGTTCTGGCCTCCTCCTGAGGGAGTTGTTAGGCCGTAAGCCCATTTCCCCTTGTTTATGTAGGTGCAATAGCTGAGGTTAACAGCTAAGGTAGCAGGCTGTTATTAGCCTCCCTGGTGCTGTTTTCTCAGGTGGTAGGCCCTTGTCTTTGCATAGATAAGTTTATGCAGTTTATTCTTTCATTTGTGTACACATTGTGTAAACAAAATGTTGTGCTTTTTGTAAAACAAAGAAAACTAACATGATGCGTGATCTCTCGTCTCCCTCTGAACAAAGTCCAATCTGATAGTTCTCAGAAAATGTACTGTAACTTAGTGAATACTAATGACAAAGGTCATTAGTAAGTAAATGTCAAAGGTAGGTAAATGTTTGAGGTAGTAGGCCTTCTTAGGCCTCCCTTAGACCATGTTGGCATCCCAGTGTACCCCCTGTGATTGTATAATTATTGGTACATTGCCTGTTGGAATGTGTAGACTTAGCTCAGGTTGTGTTAAGCTAGTTACCCACAACTGTTTGTTGGGTTTAGAGCTGGTCCCCTTTGAGCTTCATTCCCTTTCAAGACCACTAGCTGGTGCTACGTGTTGCTGAAGTCGTAGGCCTCGCTAGGCCTCCTTTCAGATTAAATGTTGGCACAGTTTTGTGTTGGTCTTTTATGATCCATTATTGCCATCAGCTGCGCCCATCTCAATTTAGCGTAGGCCCTAGGTTAGGCCTCTCATAGAGTACTGAGGTGGAGTGTATACTCCTCTAATTTAAGAGTTAACACTCTGGAGTCGGAGGTATCACCGGCGATACCACCTCGTTTTTTTTCTTACCAGAGTGAGAGAGACTCAAAATACTAGTCAATGTTGTACATACAATTAAGAGTTATAAACCATTTTAATCTGTTGAATATCTTCTTTTATTTGTGTACACTCAGAGTATAAACAAAATGTTGTGCTTTTTGTAAAATAAAGAAAACTAACATGATGTGTGATCTCTCGTCTCCCTCTGAATGAAGTCCAATCTGATAGTTCTCAGAAAATGAACTGTAACTTAGTGAATACTAATCACAAAAAATTTGACTTATGTCTAAAGAAACGTTGAAATGTTTTAAATCACGTAAGTCAAATTGAAAACAAAAATTCTCTGTTTATGTAATCTGTATGAAAAGAGACACATGTCAGACGCCCGTGATTCAGCTCATTATCCACTAATGCGGCCATGCCCACGGGGTGAGAGTGCTATTCAGACGCAAATTCTGAGGCAATACATATATACACCATATAATACAAGATAATATATTTATTATCTTGAAAAGTGTTTATATGCATGTTATAGCGATCTCTGGAAGCCTCTGTTAGTTCCTGGAATGTCACATGATATTTGTGGACTAAAGGTGCACAGAGCACCCTCCGGCTGAAAGTATGAATTGAAAACACAGTATCCAGCGCTCACAGTGATGACAATAAATATTGAATAAATATTATTCCTCTATACAGAAAACTGACATTAACATATGAGAATCCATCAATATTTCTCCAAATGTGCATGCTTTTAAGCATATTAATAAATTACGGTATATATAAGATTTTAAGAGTCAAAATGTGAAGCTTGAGTCTTAGATCTTTTTAATGATGTATAGTTTGTCAACTGCACATTAACATTTAGGCTATATAACAAATATATTAGCCTACATGAAATGCCATAGAGGTAGGAATGTTCAGACGCTTTGCATCACAGAAATACATTATATTTTAAAGTATATTAAAATAGAAAAGCATTATTTGGTTAGAGACTTCAGACTTCTTTTTAAAAAATGTGTATCTTTTGACTGGTACTGTAATTTAACATAGGCCTATACAGAATTTTCTTTACATGATGTGCAATAATACGTGCATGCATGAGATCACAAAAATCCTGTTTTTTTTTTTTTTTTGTCAAGAGTGGACATTAATCCTCTTATCAGCATGTTCACAGAGGGTTTTTTCACAGCCTACCTGACTGAAATAGCTCATTATGTGGCTCATAAGGTGTGAATCACAGCATTATTCATGATGATTCACGCCTCCATACTGTGTTTCTTGACAAAAAATGTCTTAGAAAATGTAAATCTCTCTATTGTTTTATATGAATGAGTAGGCAGGATAATTTTACATCATTTTGAAGCAAAAACTCTAGTCTACAACCTCCAATACCCAGAAGTCGTGTGAACACAGATTTAATTTTTTTTTTTTTGGCCTTATTTCAGTCACTTATGATTTTAGTTTTTTCAATAGCCATGCATAAACGTTATTCCTTCAAAAACACAAACATGTACATACATGTTCCTTACATATTATTGTAGCCTAGTTTGTGCTGAATACAGTGTAATGACACTTTTGTCATTAATATGTTTATGAACAACTGAAAAAAGCACAAATGTCAGGGCATGTCAAAACTTCTCCAGGGGGTTAAGCTGTTACTGAGTATATGGCTTGCTGGCTGGTTGGGTCAGGATGGCCCCCTAGCTGACACCACGTGTTATTGAAGTTGAAGGCCCCACCGGGCCTTCTTTCATATTACATGTTTGCACAGTTCCTAGTGGTTACCGTACACTGCCATTGGCCACGCCCGACTCTAATTAAGAGTAGGCCTTAGGTAGAGTATGATGGCAGAACATGCACTCCTCTTGCTTTAAGAGTAAAAGCTGTTTTTTACTGAGTGCATGGCCTGCTGGCTGGTGTGGTTATGATTGCCACTAGTTGATGCCACGTGTTTGCAAGTTGTAGGCCTTCTGGGCCTCCTGTGTAGCATGTTGGAGTTTGGTTGTGTATGCCTCTCACTTTGAGTTATAACCACTAGCTGGTGCCACGTGGTTGAAGTTGTAGGCCATATTTAGGCCTCCTTTCAGGTTGCATGTTGGCACAGTTTGGTGTTAGTTTCTATGTGTCTCATCACCATGGGTGTGTCATGATTGCCACTGAGGTTATAGGCCTGTTTTTGGGCCTCCCTTAGTTCATTATGGCATATGTTGTACTCCTCTTGCTTTTAAATTTAAAGGTTCTTTTACCAAGTGCACTGCTCGCTGGATGGTGTTGGATGGACTGTTATGTGAGCACTTACAGTCTTATCTGCTGTACTTTAGTCATGTGGTTTGTTCTTGCTTCCAGCAAGATAGATGTTTAAGTGTGCGGCCTTATCAGGATGATCTTGGACTTCCCACTTTGTGACTAAGTATACTAGTGTGATATGTAGTTCTCTATGCAGAACTTTTGTCATGTTGTAGGCCCCTTTCTGGCCTCCATGATCATGTGTCTACAGTATGGTCTATCTGTTAGGTTGAGCTTTGTACTCCCCTGTCAGGGTTGTTTTTGTAATAGTGCTTAGCTCCCCAAGCTGATAATTGGTTGAAGGCTTCCATGAGGCCACCCATTTAAGGTCAGCCAGAGGCTGGTTTGTGCTCCCCTGTAGCAGTTTTTCTCAGCGCACAGCCTCCTCAGTGCAAATAATTAAGTGCTGATTAGATCCTAGGATTGAGCAGAGTATTTTTTCCCCCTCTAGTGACTGGCTAGGGTTCCTTTTGGTTCCCTGGCCACATTCCCTCAAAGGGACCTTCTTTCCTCTGAAGATTTGGTCCCAGAGGCCTGGAGCAGCCTTGGTAGGCTTTCTACGGAAGGCCTCTTTGAGGCTCAGCTAGGGCTGTTGGCCATAGGGAATGCTGTCAATGACAGCCTTTGTGTTGACCCTAGGGTGAGTTGCTATCTGGTGTTTCTTTCGAAACTGCTTGATGTTTATATCTTGGCATGCATATATCATTCCCCATAGCATTTCAAATGCAGAGTGAGTTCCCTTTCAAAAGGGAACATCTCAGGTTACGTATGTAACCATGGTTCCCTGAGAACAGGGAACGAAACTCTGCATTGCCATGCTATGGTGCTACCTGCTGAACAGTCCCTCAAGACGATAAGATACTGACTGGTTCTCTAGGCTCTCCTTATATACTTCCGGGTCGCGCTATGATGATGTCATAGGCTGTCGCCAGCCAATGGTATTGGAGTGGTTTGATTCTTGGCTTTCAGACATTGGTTCAGGTGTGACGTTCCCCATAGCGTTTCAAACGCAGAGTCTAGATCCCTGTTCTCAGGGAACCATGGTTACATATGTAACCTGAGATGTTTCCTGTTACCACTGTAAAGCCGCTTTGACAAAAGCGCTAAAAAGCGCTATATCAATGTTACTAAGCACAACTGAACAATATTTCTTTAAAATATGTATAGCTTACTATATAGTGCATAATAAAACAAACTGAATGTAATTTGTTTCACTTGATAAACATAATTAATTAATTATTAATAATAAATATAATAGCATATTAAAGGATAAGTTCACTTTCAAATGAAAATTACCCCAATCTTTACTCACCATCAAGCCATCCTAGTTATGATAAACACAATCAGAAATATATTAATAAATATTCTGACACATCCGAGCATTATAATGGCAGTGAGCAGGATCAATGAGTATGAGCTAAGGAAAGTGCCTCCATCCACATCCATCCATCTTAAACGTACTCCACATGGATCCGGTGGCCTTCTGAAGCAAAGCGATGCATTTGTGTAAAAAAAAATCCATATTTAACAAGTTATTAAGTAAAATATCTAGCTTCCATCAGACCACCTTCCGTATTTAAAGTACACATGAAATCAAAATTGACCTTATTTATTTTGTTAGCTCAAATTGCTAGTTTTGTGGTGAACAATTCATCCGTGAAAGTCAATCCACACAAAAAAATAGTTTGGCTTCATAATATTTAATCAAAATCTGAAAATGCTCCTCCCCTCTGCAATGGTGCCCCTTCTCTAATGACATCAGTTTGACGGCTTGGGTTGTAAACACTTAAACCACTCCCCTCCAACCGTTAGCGAGAGATGGAGAGGAGGAGCGCTAAAATAAAACTCTGCCCTCTATTCAATATTCTGTTTCACTTGGAAATACGTCACAGCACTGGAGAAAAGTCGTTTGCAACTTCCGGTTCACGCGGACTCACAGTTCAAAAAGCTTCCACTACGTCCTACGCCTTTCCTATTCAATTTAGGGAAAAAGCTTAACTGACGCGACACCAGTTCCGCTTTTTGCGTAAGTTGAATACAGAAGCTAGATATTTTACTTCATAACTTGTTAAATATGGATTTTTTTTTTTAACACAAATGCAACGCTTTGCTTCAGAAAGCCTTTATTAACCCCCCAGAGTCATGTGGAGTATGTTTATGATGGATGGATGTGGATGGATGTGGATGGAGGCACTTTCTTCAGCTCATACCTTTATAAAGCTCGGATGCATCAGGATATTTACTAATATATCTTTGATTGTGTTCATGAGTAAGAAGAAAGTCATATACACCTAGGATGGCTTGGTGGTGATTAAAGCTTGGGGTAATTTTCATTTGAAAGTGAACTCATCTTTTAAGTGAATAATTAAACATTAATTTTTTTTGTTATGCTAGTACATAAGCTAACTAATACAGACATTAACAGTCATTTTAACATAGTTCAAATAGCATTTATCAACATGATTTTGTAGTCAGGTGCTAAAAAGAGTACCTATTAAAAGTTATTTGAGCCATTGGAATAGCTTGGAGTCCTAACAGAGACACGATTACTCAACCAGCTCTGAGCAGGATGCAAACCGTGGGCATGTAAATGTGTTTACCGTTACGGTTCCTTCACAGTAGAGCGCTTCTTGAGGCCAGGGGAGTGAAGTTTACACGCACAGCTCTTACTGGCCTACGTTCATTACACAGGCAAGTGTGTTCATGTAGCCAATGTGAATAAATCTAGATATAATTCAAAGAGACAAGATAGTCTATGCATGACCTGTCATTTTATTCTTATCTAAAACGAGGTGATCTGAACATTATGGAGCGCCAACACTCTCGGGGGTAATTTTCAGTATGTGTTTCATTCATACTCAAAGCCGGAGGGCACTCTCTCACAGAAAGTCCAAAAAGGATTTGTACAAGTTATAACTTATGACGTTCCAAGCTGAATAAAAAGCAGCAACACTTTGACTGATGAAACAAAAGAAGAAAAAAAAGAAAAGAAAAGGAAAAAAAACACTATTGCAACAAGTTATGGTTTATGTGTGCTTTTCAAGCCATCTCGAGTACAGTGTCCATTTTAGGACATTCTCACACCTCAGTCATATAACGAAAAGGCGTCATCCCTCAGACTAAAAGGCTTCAATCATCGAACAAAATGGCAGGTCTCAGGAAAAACAACGTCAGGTGTCAGGTCTCAATTGTACAATTAGGCATCGGACAAGACAGCTACAGACTAAAAGACATCAGATGAAGCGGACTCAGACAAAAAGGCATCAGAAGAAACGAACTCAGACAAAACTGCCTCAGAAAAAAAGGCATCAGACATAAAAGCATCAGGCAAAAAGGACTTAAGGATGCAAATTGCCCCACCTCAAAGTGACGTCACGTGTACGCAACTGTTACAACATGTTAGAACATGTTCTAACTGTTAAATGTTACACTAAGATGTATAAAACATACTGAATTATTTTTTAATTTGTATCATTCGCTAGTTTTATTTGCATGTATAAAAAGTTAGCTAAATAACACATTACTTGCATTGCAGACTATCGTGAACACTTATGAAAATTAACCATGGTTTTATTATAGTAAAAGTGTGGTAACTATGGTTTTTTTGTTAGATTGATATTATTTGTATAACAATAATTTTACTTCAAATCCCACCATAAACTATTTGTGGTTACCATGGTTAACTGCAATTTTTTGTTTTATTTGTAGTAAAACTATGATTCATTTTCATAAGGGAAAAAAAATCTTTAGAACTATTAGACTGCGTTTTTATAACCACAGCTGCTTTGTGTACAGAGGTTACCAGGGAAACGGCTTTATTTCTGCTATTCCAGCGCCACCTACTGTCGATTACATTTTAATTAAGATAATTGCTATTTTTCTGCAGAGTGCTGACCAATGTGAAAATCGCCATGTTCTTCTCTGTATAGAACCTCATCCGATGTCTTTTAGTCTGAGGCTGTTTTGTCCGATGCCTAATTGTACGAGACCTGACACCTGAGGCCAGTTGCATAAACTTAGTCACTATATGAAGACTGTGTCTTAAGAACTAGTTTGACCAAATTGCAGTTAACCAAGGGGTAATCAATGTTATTTTTCCAATTCAAATTACACCAATCTACCTTTTTATGTAACAGACTTTAAAAAATCATGACCACTCTTCAAGAAAAACATTAGTGTCTTAACTTTTAAGACTAGTCTAAGTGGTTTATGCAACCGGCCCCTGACGTTGTTTTTCCTGAGACCTGAAGCCTCTCAGTCTGACGCATGATGCTGTTTTGTCCAATGATTGAAGCCTTTCAGTCTGAAGCATGACGCCTTTTCGTTGTATGACTAAGGTGTGAGAATGTCCTAAAATGGACACCGTGCTCAAGGTATTTATTGACAATAAAGTCTATGAATAATGCAGTGCTAATTTTAAATGTTTAAATGTTTTTGAAAAGAAGTCTTTTCTACTCACCAAGGCTGCATTTATTTAATCAAAAATACAGTAAAAACAGTAATATTGCTAAATATTATTACAAATTAAAATAGCTGTTTTCTATGTGAATATATTTTAAAATGTAACTTTCCAGTGATCAAAGCTGAATTACTCCAGTCTTCAATGTCACATGATCCTTCAGAAATCATTCTAATATGCTGATTTGGTGCTCAATAAACATTTCTGATTATTACCAATGTTGAAAACAGTTGTGCTGCTACAGATTGTTGTGGAAACCCTTTTTCAGGATTCTTTGATAGTAAGTTCAATGAACAGAATTTATTAGCATTTATTACATTAAGCATTTATTAAATATAAATCTTTTATAACATTACAAATGTCTTCAATGTTACTTTTGATCAATTTAATGCATGCTTGATGAATAAAAGTTTTAATTCTCTCTAAAACTCTCTTTTTTAATCTTATCACAAATGTTTGAATTGCATCATGGTTTCCACAAAAATATGAAGCAGCACAGCTTTTTTTCAACATTTATGATAATAAGAAATGTTTCTTGAACAGCAAATCAGCATATTAGAATGATTTCTATAGGATGTGACACTGAAGACTAGAGTAATGATTCTGAAAATTCAGCTTTGATCAGAAGAATAAATTAGCTGTTTTCTATGTAAATATATATTAAAATGTAGTTTAAATTGTAATAATATTTCACAATATCACTGTTTTACTGCATTTTTGATTAAATAAATGCAGCCTTGGTGAGCAGAAGAGACGTATTTCAAAATCATTAAACAATTGTAATGTTTCCAATTCCAAACATTTGACATGTACTGTATATTTTATAAAATCTGTCAATTAGACAAAGGTCAGATAAAAATCAGTATTACATCTGACATTTCTGTCCCCCTCACTTCTGAAATGATGGCTACGCCCCTGAGTGCAACCTTATTATTGAAATGATTTGTTTCAGTCTTTTTTTTTTTGCTTCAGTCTGTAACTTCCCCAAACCAGAAGTGCCACACATAGGTCACATTCACACTGTCAGTTTTTGGGATTGACAACCATATTTGCTTACAGGTGTGAGTCTCAAAATGTCCCATTCAAAATGTCCCATTCGTGCAATGAGTCAAGCCCGTATCTCTTATTTGTAACCATAATGACAGTGACCAATGTAATATTAAAGATGGCGATGTCCATAAAAACTGAAAAGTCTCATCACTTTTAGACCAACTGAACCACGGGTTCATCCATTCAAACTTCAATAACCAACAAAAGCATCAATCTGATGCATTTTGAGATGCTTTTTTTGCCAACCTGGGGAGAGCTGGTGAAACTTAACTTCAGCCATGAGTCAAAAATTATTATGGCCTCCTTACTAAGTATTATGAAGGGGGATAGAGATTCTTTATTAGTGTCGATTTTCAGTCTCTTTTTAATGATAGAATTTACATATCTGTCAATCATCCCCACTTGCTATTTGGGGGATGAACCTAGCGCTATGATTGGTCAAACTCTTCTTCTTTTGCTGTTGCTTGATTTGAGGACTGCACGTGCACAGAGGCGTCACCAGGTCTTTGCGTAGTTTAGAGTGACAAATCGTACCAGCATACTTTGAAGTCAAAATGTGTATCCGCTACACAAATTGCATACAGGTTGGCAGGTCTGCTTATTGATAGAACGGTGGACCACTTTACCTTCTGCCTTGTCAGTCCCCTCACATCAAAATCTACCTCCTCAAAAACGGTAGCGTTAGCTAATCATTTTCCACCAGAGCTTTAGCTAGCTGGCTAACGTTGCGTACTCTCTTGCTGTGTTCAATGACTCAATTCATCAAGCTGTAGCTAACGTTAGCTAAGTCTATGTCAACAGAACTCCTGGGTAACTTAACTTGGATATACCAGAAAATATTAAAATTATTGAAACCATCACTCACCAAATTCAATCAGGTAAATCGCCAAGGCCAGGCGTGCTTTTAGCTTCTGATGGTGTTCTGCACTGGTGATGCAAGGCCCTTCGCGTTAATATTTCCATGCACTCGCGCTCCCTTCTGGCACGCACACCTGTTAGCAGTTCACTGAATCGCAGTTCGCAGTTCACTGAATCTCGCACTCCCTTCTGGCACGCACACCTATTCGCAGTTCGCTGAATCAGTTCACTGGATCTAACACCTTAAGATGACGCACAGCTCATATCTCTGTCACTGTAAGTTACCGAAAGCGAAACCACACACTAACTATACCTTAGAAGACCGTCTCTCTCGCACTGTATGACGTGACAGACAACTAGTTGTCCAGTCCTGTTCCGTTCACACAGCAAGGAATTTCTGAGAATCCGGGTGTGAGTTCGGTTATAGAATGCGGTTGTCACTCCCGTAAATAACCGTACTGCGTGTGAATGTAACCGTATTATAGACTCAAATACAGGACTGACAGCCGTATTCTGCTGCTGTGTGAATGTGGCCATAATCTAAAATAAGCAGTCTCGTTAGGAAAAAGGTGGATAAAAATAAATTATTTAATTTATGATTTATTTAATTAACATATGAAATACAAATTATAGGTGTCATTCAACATCTAGTGTTTCTGGAAATAGCCCATATTGTATGTGCATGATATAGATGAATAATTAATTCTAAAAACCAACACACATTCCGGTTCAACAAAAATGTAGGTTGAATTGTTGGTCTCTGTGTTGACTAATAAAAGGCTTCATGTGTGTTTGTGTGTGGGAGGTGAATGTGTGTGTGGTATCTACAGTATTGCTTTGTGTTGTGTGCACTTGCTACCTGTTTATCAGTGTATGTATTTAGCTGGTACAGTGGTCTTTGCAATGCAAACACTTCTTCTGGAAGTTGACGTACTCTCCATGCCATTGTGTTTCCCATCATTCTCTCTGGATTGGCCTCAGCTACTTTAGAGACCTGTAAAGCAAACAAATACTCACAACGGGTTGTCACTGCTTCACAAAAATGAAGCTGTAACCCAGCCCTGATACAGATCATTAGGTGGAATTGTATGACTGTATGGGCATTTGTATGCAGTGTATGCACCTGGTTACATAAAGCTTGCAGTCTCTCTTCTCTCTCCTTATCATCCTTCTGTTTTTGTTTTTCTTCAGATTCACGCATCTGCAGTTTCTTATGTAATAGTTCTTTCCTGAACTTCACCCTGCACAACATAAACAATCAATGATACAGCTGAAACAATTATATGATAACATTCTGGTTACATTTGTCAGCATTTTGACAATATTAAGCATAGAGTATTTCTCAATATTGTATTTGCTCTGAAAACCCATCATAATGCTGAATCTGCCATGTTGTCTGACAAAGAAGTCAGGAGTTAGAAGATTAACCTCGGAAGACTTGAACTTGAAAAATGGTGTGTACTGATGTCTTTCCGCATTTGAAACAGCATTCCTTCACATGTTCATTCATGTTTATATGATGCTATAAATGAACTAATAAGAAGAGATGATCGGTCCATGAGCCACTTGAGCTGAGGCGCTACAGTCACAACACATTAAAGAGCAACAAAACGTTTTTTATTGTTTGAATTTATTTCAAAAAAATTACACAATTTGAACGCTGGGACTTTGTTTAATATCATAAGTAACCTGCTCTGTCTTGTCTGTCAACATGCTGTCAGTGTCCTCTTTGCTCCGCAATGTATTTTTCCGTCTGTGTGCTTGACAGCACCATGGCTTATCGGACAAAGCAACAGTAACTAAGGGGGGCAGGTCTTTGCGAAGGGTCAAATAGAAAAATCATAATCATAATTTAAGCAACACAAGTCTCCAAGTAGATTCAAAATATTGAAAGCAAAAAAGTAAAATACAGTTTAAAAAATATATGTATATATAAAATAATAAAATGATCACTAAATGAACATAACGAGGAATACAATTTTATTTTTTATTTTTTGTGGACATAATACATAATAATAAATGTCTCAGGTTACATGTATAACCATGGTTTCCTGAGAAGGGGAACAAAGACACTGCATCCTCTAGAGCACAATATGGAGAATGCCTCCGGCATGACCTGTCTGAAGTGTAGAGTCTACACATGACAATGAACTTGACATTGCCCGGCAACAGCCTATGATGTCACTACTGGTGCAACCACGAGTATAAAAGGAAAAAAAAAACCCTCTGTGAACATGCTAATAACAGGATCATATCAGCTAATGTATTAATGTTAATATAATGTCAACTCTTAACACTCTTGCACATCATGTGAAGAAATTTTTGTATAGTCCTATTATATACCGGTCAAAATACTGGACACATTGCTATTTTTAATGTTTTTGAAAGAAGTCTCATGCTCATCAAGCCTGCATTTATTTGATCAAAAATACAGGAAAAAAAAATTATTACAATTTAAAATAATGGTTTTCTACTTTAATATACTTTAAAATATAATGTATTTATGTGATGCAAAGCATCACCTGTAGAATACGTCATCCACTCCTTGTCTGAAGGAGACGTGTGCAGGAATACCTGGAGCATGGCAAAGAGATGCAGTGTCTCGTTCCCATCTCAGAGAACCACGGTTACATGCGTAACCTGAGACATTCCCTTTCGAATGGGAACACTCAAAGCACTGCATGATCTAGAAGACACTATGAGAAACAAATACCCACACCCAATGCTGTAGGGATGAGTGCCTTATTGGCTGACATAAAGTCAAGATCAAATCTCTAAGGTACACACCAGTGTTGTGACTAATTCCCTACGGCCAAAGTCCGAGCTACAAAACCTTTTACAGGTAAAGCTCAAGAGCTTGGTATTCCTAAGACTTATGATAGCAACCTGATTCGTAACAAAGCACTGTTCGCCAGAGGAGAACTGGCCCCCCGACTAAGCCTGGTTTCTCCCAAGGTTTTTTTTTTTCTCCATTTTAACACCTGTTTGCCACTTGTTTTCCACCTGATGTCACCTGTTGGAGTTTGGGTTCCTTGCCGCTGTCGCCTTTGGCTTGCTTAGTTGGGGACACTTGACATTTGACTTGACATTTGATATTCAACAGTTTTCTTGACATTTATTCAACAGTGCTTTGATCTGCCTGTATTGAAACTATTCTTGAAGAGCTGCTGTGCAGCAAAAATTATGTACCAGTTATCAATGTAAAGCTGCTTTGATACAATCTGCATTGTAAAAAGCGCTATATAAATAAAGGTGACTTGACTTGACCTAAGAACACCTTTTACACTCACGGGGTCGGTAAAGTCATCAGTGCTTTTGCTTGCTTTTTTTTTCTTATCAGTGCAAAAGAGACTCAAAATACTCCATCGATTTTGGTCATACAAACAAGAGTTATACATTATTAAAAACTGTGGAATGTCTTATTTTATTTGTGTACACTCACAGTAAAAACAAAATGTTTTTACTTTTTGCAAAACAAAGAAAACTAACATGATGCGTGAGCTGCCATCTCTTTCACAACGAAGTCCATTCTGATAGTCCTCAGAAAATGAACTGTAACTTAGTGAATACTAATCAAACAAACATGAGAAATATGTCTAAGAAACATTGAAATGTACAGTGGGGAATAATTCTGTAAGAATTTACCTCAGAGGAACTTTCATTTTGAGAATCAACTTGATCAAGCCGATTATTGTAAATGGTAAGTTTTTTATTCTTAAGTTCTTTATTCCACAAACCCCATTCCAAAAAAGTTGGGACACTGTACAAATTGTGAATAAAAACAGAATGCAATGAAGTGGAAGTTTCAAATTTCATTATTTTATTCAGAATACAACATAGATAACATATCAAATGTTTAAACTGAGAAAATGTATAATTTTAAGGGAAAATTAAGTTAATTTTAAGATAAGTTTAAGTAAGTTTATTTCATGGCATCAATACATCTCAAAAAAGGCCATGTTTACCACTGTGTGGCATCTTCTTTTTATAACAGTCTGCAAACGTCTGGGGACTGAGGAGACAAGTTGCTCAAGTTTAGGAATAGGAACGTTGTCCCATTCTTGTCTAATACAAGCTTCTAGTTGCTCAACTGTCTTAGGTCTTCTTTGTCGCATCTTACTCTTTATGATGCGCCAAATATTTTCTATGGGTGAAAGATCTGGACTGCAGGCTGGCCATTCCAGTACCCAGATCCTTTTTCTACGCAGCCATGATGTTGTAATTGATGCAGTATGTGGTCTGGCATTGTCATGTTGGAAAATGCTAGGTCTTCCCTGAAAAAAGAGACGAAGTCTGGATGGGAGCATATGTTGTTCTAGAACTTGTTTTCCACTTTGCCACAGTCCATTTTAAATGAGCCTTGGCCCAGAGAAAACACCTGTGCTTCTGAATCATGGTTAAATATGGCTTCTTTTTTTAACTATAGAGCTTTAGCCGGCAACGGCAAATGGTACGGTGGATTGTGTTCACCGACAATGTTTTCTGGAAGTATTCCTGAGCCCATGTTGTGATTTCCATTACAGTAGCATTCCTGTATGTGATGCAGTGCCGTCTAAGGGCCCGAAGATCACGGGCATCCAGTATGGTTCTCTGGCCTTGACCCTTACGCACAGAGATTGTTCCAGATTCTCTGAATTGAATCTTTGGATGATATTATGCACTGTAGATGATGATAACTTCAAACTCTTTGCAATTTTTCTCTGAGAATCTATCTGAGAATATCTTTCTGATATTGCTCCACTATTTTTCACCGCAGCATTGGGGGAATTGGTGATCCTCTGCCCATCTTGACTTCTGAGAGAAACTGCCACTCTGAGAGGCTCTTTTTATACCTAATCATGTTGCCAATTGACCTAATAAGTTGCAAATTGGTCCTCCAGCTGTTCCTTATATGTACATTTAACTTTTCCAGCCTCTTATTGCTACCTATCCCAACTTTTTTGGAATGTGTAGCTCTCATGAAATCCAAAATGAGCCGATATTTGACATGACATTTCAAAATGTCTCACTTTCAACATTTGATATGTTATCTACATTCTATTGTGAACAAAATATAAGTTTAGGAGATTTGTAAATTATTGCATTCCTTTTTTATTCACAATTTGTACAGTGTCCCAGCTTTTTTGGAATCGGGTTTGTAATTGCGATATAGTGTCTGTGAATATTAAATCACAAAAAGACAGCTTAAATATGATTGAGCAGTTATGTTTACTACACATCACTTACATTAGTAAATTGCCATATTGGCTATTCCCAAATTATATTGCTATACTGAGATGAGTGAAATCAACTGAAATACGTAATAAATACTGTTAGCAACATATTAAACTGCACATTAACATTTAAGCTCTATAACATAAATATAATACATAAAATGCCATAGAGGTAATATGAATGTTTAGATGCTTTGCATCACAAAAATACATTATATTTTAAAGTATATTAAAGTAGAAAACCATTATTTTATTTTTTTTTTTCTGTATTTTTGATCGAATAAATGCAGGCTTGATGAGCAAGAGACTTCTTTCAAAAACATTTAAAATAGCAATGTGTCCAGTATTTTGACCGGTACTGTCAGACACAGACGAGGACACAGAATGAGGTAAGTGCAACAGTGTTTATTAACAGAGGTTTCAGACACAGGTGAAGACACAGGTAGAGAATCTTGACACGTTGAACTGACAATAGGTATAACAATGATAACTTTCCTTGGCAGATGACGATGGTGACACAGATGATGACGGAGGACTCAGGAATGGAGATGAAGACGATGAAGATGACAGTAGGTACAAAGTTCAGGTAAGACGAGGTCGAGTGACGTGTAGGGATCGGTGAAAGACCAGACAATGAGTGAACGGGACTGGTGAGCTTATATGTGTCTCTGGTGATGATGCACAGGTGTTCAGTATTCCGGTGATTGTGAACGAGTGGGCATGGCGTAAGTGTCCATGTCTGAAGGTGCAGGTTGTGTAGCCGTGACAGGTACTGTATTTTAAAATATAATAGGACTATACAAAAATTTCTTCACATGATGTGCAAGAGTGTTAAGAGTGGACATTATATTAACGTTAATACAATAGCTGATATGATCCTGTTATTAGCATGTTCACAGAGGGTTTTTGTGGCGACCAGGGCGGGCGAGAGCCATGAGGGAACAGCGCGAGGCCAGTGGCGCGAGTGTTAATGAGCTTCACCTGGGAGGCGCACCGGCCTTGAGTCCCTCACGGAGGAGCTCCGGGAGCATAAAAGGACTACCGTGAAGGACGAGAGAGGACCAGGCCTGGACTTTATTTTATGTTTTGTTATGTTTGTGTGGCCGGCAGACGTCCGCGAGGGTCTGCCGGCATTACTTTCGTTTTGTTCTTTGTTTATTTTGGAATTAAAGTTTGGTTCAACGTTCGCCGGTTCCCGCCTCCTTCTTCCCACATCTACTAACCTCGTTACAGTTTTTTTTTTTCCTTTTATCTCACAGTTTTGAGAATCATAGTGTACTCAAAATGTGTCTTTGACTCTCATTTATATAGTTAACTATATTCTAAATAAACTACAAACAAAAAATAATAATTTCTTTTGTCATTGCATTCTTTTTTTTAGTTGACTCAGTCACATTCCTAACTGAATGGCTCATTATGCGGCTCATTAGGGGCAGGGTCTTGATCTCAGGTTGAGATGAGGCAGGATGATTTTTACAACATTTTGAAGAAAAAACAGTTGCTCTAAATATACAGTTCCAAAAGTCTTGAGAAAAAAATGTTTAATATGTGTTTTGAGGCCTCTAAATACTTCTTGCTCACATAATATTGTAGCCTAGTTTGTGCTGAATACAGTGTAATGATACTTTTGTCTTTAATATGTTTATAAGCAACTGAAAATGCACAAATGTCAGGGCATGTCAAAACTACTATAAGACCCTTAATCAGCCTCAGACCCCAGAGGATTAAGGGAATATTGTCATAGCTTAAGGAACGAAGGCCTTAACAGAATGACTTTAAAAGAGAGGAGGCCTAACTACATTCTATGTTCAGGCCAGCTTCCAATGAGGCTTACAGAGCCTAATTACTTGGAACTTCTGTTCAGACAAAGCCTGACTCAAAGACTCAAAGAGGACAATCTCAAGAATGAGGCCTAGCAATGCTCTAACCCAAAGGCAGCAGCCAAAAAGCTATTCTGGCTTTATGAACGGATGCCTCAACAAACTGACTCTCAAAGTGAGAGGAAGCCTAACTACGTTCTAACAGAGAAACCTATCAAGGAAGCTCCAGAGAGCCTAAAAACCTGATACAACTTCCCTGTGAAGCTCTGCAGAGCAGAGGTCTTGGAACAATGACTCTCATAAGGAGAGGAGGCCTAGCAACAACTTGGTCAACTTGGTCCCTAGCTGAACTCAGAGGATGGATTTCCTAGTAGTACGTCCTACATCTGTCAAGAAGGCTACATAACGGCCTACCTTTAACACTCTGAGGTCTGACGGTATCGCCGGCGATACCACCGTGGTTTTTTTCTTATCAGTGTGAAAGAGACTCAAAATACTCCGTCAATGTTGCACATACAATTAAGAGTTATACACCATTTTAATCTGTGGAATATCTTCTTTCATTTGTGTACACTCAGAGTAAAAACAGAATTTTGTGCTTTTTGTAAAATAAAGAAAACTAACATGATGCGTGATTTCTCCTCTCCCTCTGAACGAACTCCAATCTGATAGTTCTCAGAAAATGAACTGTAACTTAGTGAATACTAATGACAAAAAAATTACACTTATGTCTAAAAAAACGTTAAGATGTCAGGTTTTAAATCATGTAAGTCAAATCGAAAACAAACCTTCTTTGTTTATGTAATCTGTATGAAAAGAGAGCCATGTCAGAAATCCGTGATTCAGCTCATTATCTGCTAATGCGGCCACGCCCACGGAGCCAGCGCTATTCAGACGCTAATTCAGTCAATACATGCATTTATTATCTCAATCGTGTATTTATTGTCTTGAAAAGTGTTTATCTGGATGTAAAAGTCATGGTTAGCGATCTCTAGAAGACATGCAGTTACTTCCTGTTTACTTGTCTTCTACAGATGAAGTTTAGATGAGTTTTTGTTTCTTTAGCGCCCTCCTGCTGCTGTATGTATTGGAAACTCCATTCATGGAATAGCCTCTTCTTCTTTTAGATGAATTTGTGGACTAAAATGCACAGAGCGCCCTCCGACTTCAAGGATGAATTGAAAACACCAGCGCTCATAGTAATGACAGTGAATATTAAATAAAAATAACTCCTCTGTATAGAAAATTGACATAAGCATATGAGAATCCAATATTTCTCCAAATGTGCATGCTTTTAAACTAAAAGCCTATATTCAGACTCTTTGCATCACAGAAATACATTATATTTTAAAGTATAATATAAAACCATTACTTTATATTGTAATAATATTTTTCTGTATGTTTCATATATCATAATGAGCTTGAGACATCACAGAAGGTTTTTTTTCACAGCCTACCTGACTGAAATGCCTCATTAATATGCAAGTCATTTCAGCTCATTACTATCCAATTCTTTTGTCTTCTCAGGTGAGAATGGCCCATTTTCAGTGGTGATTCACGCCTCCTTGCATACTGTGTTTCTTGGCAAAAAGTGTCTTACAAAAACTAAATCAATATATTGTTAAATATGAAGGAGTAGGCAGCATAATTTTTACATAATTTTGAAGCAAAAACTCTAGTCTACAACCTCCAATACCCTAAAGTCTTATGAACACAGATTTATTATACTTTTTTTGGCCTTATTTCAGTGACTTAAGTTTTTTGTTTTTTCAACAACCACGCATAAATGTTATTCCTTCAAAAACACAAACATGTACATACATGTTCCTCACATATTATTGTAGCCTAGTTTGTGCTGAATACAGTGTAATGACACTTTTTCCATTAATATGTTTATGAACAACTGAAAAAAGCACAAATGTCAGGGCATGTCAAAAGTTCTCCAGGCCCCAAATCAGCCTCAGACTCCAGAGGGTTAATAACAGGCGGAGCTCAGGGGAGCGAATGGACAAGAATGGCTAAAAAACACTACCAACCAAAGGCACCAAAGGAGACTCACACAGAGACAGCCTACAACTCAGTGCTATGGCATAATCTGGCTCTGAAAACAGAAGCCTCAGCATGACAACTCTCTAAAGCGAGTGGAGTCTTAACTAAATTTTATGCTCAGGGCCTAACAACTTGGAACTGCTATTCAGACTGAGCTCTGGGGGAGCTGAGGCCTAAGTGTACAATTCTTTTAGGAAAGAGAAGGCCTAGCAACACTCTAGATCAAAGCAACAGCCAAGAAGGCTCATAGGGAGCCTACCAACTCAGCACTACTACCCAGTTAAGCTCTAAGAATGGAGACCTCAACATGATAGTTCTCCAAATTGAGAAGGGGCCTTCCTTCCTACTTCCTATGTTAAGAATAACCATCAAGGAGGCACGCAGAGCTCCTAACATCTTAATACTGCTGCCCTAGGCAGAGCTCCGAGGAGTGGGGACTCCAGTAGAAAGACTCTTTATAGTGAGAGGGAACTTAACAACACTCCTCTATAAAGGCAGTAGCCAAGGAGGCTCAAAGAGAGCCTAAAAACTTGGCATTACTGCTTAGTCGAGCTCTAAGGACAGAGGCCTCAGCATGATGACTCTCTAAAACGAGAGGAAGCCTACTATGCCCAGCACTAAGAATAGCTCTCAAGGAGGCACACAGAACACCTAGCAACTTGGTACTGCTGCCCTGGCATTGCTCTGAGGAGTGAATGCCTCAGGAGAAAGAATCTCTATAACGAGAGAAAGCTTCACTCCTCTGTAAAGGCAGTAGCCAAGGAGGCTCACTGAGAGCCTAACAACTTGACACTACTGTCCTGCCATTCTGTAGTGATGAGGACTTCAATGAGGATGCCTTAGCTACTAAGAAATAGTAGGTAGGCACTTGACATTTCCATGCTCTCACAGTCCTTTCACATTTCCGTAATAAAGGATAAGTGTGGGTCGAATATGGATTTCCCTAATGAACTCTTTGCCTTAGCATGGAGATCAAAGGAAAAACAGAAGGCTCACTGCATTTGAAATGCATATGTGGAATGTCATCATGTGAACTGGTGTCTGAATTATCAAATCTCAGCAATTATCAAATCTCGCCAATCCTATTGGCCGGCGACAGCCTATGACATCATTAAAGACATGACCCGGAAGTATAAAAGGAGCGCCTAGAGAAGCAGTCAGTATCTCATCATCTTCAGGGACTGTTTTTATCTGATTGCGATTACTTCGAATCCGGTATGAGTTTACTATGTCTGACAAACGTTTCAGGAGATGTGTGGATCCATGTCCCAGGTTACTGACACCCGGTGACACACACAATCTGTGCGTTTTCTGTCAGTGGGAGAAACATGCACGGACAGTGCTTGAGGGTGCTGTCAGTGTGAATTGCGAGCGTCTGCCTATTAGGACCCTCCGCTCTTGTCTGGCCCTCTTTTTGAGGGAATAGGAGCCATCATGGTGGTTCTGGTCCCACCCATGCTGCGTCAGAGCGGAGGTTGAAATCATGGGGCTCTCAGATGGAGCTCGCTGAGGAATTTGAGAGAGGTGTAAATCTCTCATGATGATAATGTCCTCTCGTTGACATCATCAGATCTAGCAGCGAGATGCCAGAAGAGCACAAGCCCAAGAGAGCAAGAGATGGCTATTGAAGAGGAAGCAGGTGAGCCTGCTGAGACTTCAAAGTCCCCCTGCCCTGCGTATGCGGAACTGCTTGAAGTTATGGAGCGCACTTCTGGTAGGCTTCTGGCAGGCTGCAGCTGCCTTGGGAGCGTGTTAAGAAAGGGGCCGCATGCGGATGGCTTGACGAACTGTTCCTTTCTGGCCATAACACAGCAGCCCCCGTGAGTCTTCCATTCCTTCCTGATCTTCATGTTGAGATCGCTTGTATTCACTGGCATCAGTGAGCTAATTTTGCTGATGTTGAGGGATTGAGCCAGCATGGCTATGTGTCAATGCCCCCTATTGACGAGACGTTTGCGAACTATCTCATCACAGGGCAGGCTCCGACACTGACAGCTTCGGTCCTGCCTTCCAAGCCCCTTAAAGTGACTTCTCGCTTGAATAGCAGGGCATACGCAGCGGGTCAGGCTGGTACGGCCTTACACACTATGGCGGTGTTAGAGGCCTACCAGGCTGATTTGCTGAAGGATCTGGATCAGGGTCTGTCCCCTGAGGAGGTAGAAGAACTGCGCTGCACCACGGATCTGGCTCTCCGGGCCACTAAGCAAACCACTGCCTCGATTGGTAGATCGATAGTAGCGATGGTGGCCACAGAGAGACACCTGTGGCTGAACCTTGCTGGCATCTGGGAGAAAGAAAAGGGCTTTCTTCTCAATGCACCAGTTTGCCCTCTGAACTTTTCGGAACCTCTGTCGAGGCGGTGTTGGGAAAGTTCAGAGAGGCGAAGGCACGTTTGGCAGTGTCAGTGATTGATTTCCTCTCCGTGAGGGTAGTTAACATCTACCCTCTCCTCTCTTCTTCCACCTCCTGAATAGTGGAAAAAAGTTTTTTTGAAACACGCTCAGGCGCTTCTTACAGTCAGGCTGAGGGCTGGGCCCATGATGAAAATTTTTCTGATGGCCCGCCTTCTGGCTTGATAGTGATGAGGCTCTTTTAGGCTTAAAAGAACCTTAAGGCCTGTACACACCGGGACGAATATCATGCACGATTATCGCCGACGTTTAACACCTCATGACTAAACAAAGGGCACCAATGTGAGTGTGCACACCGACACGAAAAATGCGAGGCGCAAAAGCGTCATTTTAAAAAAAAAAACGCCTCAGGTCAGTTTTTTTGGTTTTAGGCATCGCGTTAAAAACTGGCAGACCAATGAGAGTGGCGCTTTTGTTCACGTGCCTGGAGATGCTGAAGTTATAGTAAAAAACGACTTGGTGGTGCTCAAGCACAAAACGGTCTTGCCGAGCACACATTGATACCAAGACAACGAAGAGAAAGTAGGTAGATGAGGAAGACCCCAACAAACCATAGCTTCCTAGGTCGTGTATCAGTATACCGTGTAAATGAATGAGGCCGACTCCCTGATCAGTGCCCTGACTACTGAACTAGGGAGCTGACTGAGATGCACGCTATGGGTGCTGCCACTTCTTGGCCACACCAATAGATGTGTATTATTTCTGTTTACTGTTTGTTTTTTCTTTTACATTCAAGAAATATAGTTGAGAATGTCTATTTCATAAATATGTTTATTTGCACTACCGTTCACTTGCACTACTGTCATTGTGACTTATTTGCACTACCGTTTCTGACTACCATCTATATATGAGCCTGGTTCAGCAAGGTCTGCAGCAGGAAAGAGCGTCGGGAGACGCGTGGTAAGTGAGCGGGTTAAATGTAAATCACGAACACCTTTTTCTAATTCCAGTAATTGGTGCGGAGACAGGATAAAATGCCAGGAGAAGCAGGAGCATGTGAGAGAGAGAGGGACTGCTGACTGAGACGCTGAGCACGACAACAGCACTGGAGTGAAGCCCTATTGTGGATTGTTTATACCGACGTTGGAGTGAAGCCCTGTTGTGGATTGTTTATTTTGTTGTTGTGCGTTGCACAGACTTTTGTTGGACATTTTTATACACTGAATAAAGCTCAGTCAGCAGTCAAAAGCCGACCCTTGTCCTCTTCCTTCCCTACGAACTCTGAACTTTACTACACTGGTGCCGAAACCTGGGAAGGAAGAAGGGAGCCGCCGCCATGCAAACGCCCTCTGCCACGCCGTTTGCGGACATCATTTCATCCCTTGCGGTCTTGCATCAAGACCAACATCAAGCCCTGCTGGACCTCCGTTCTGATCAAGAGCGCCACTTCCAGGCCATTCTTCAGGTCCAGCAGGAAGGCCGCGAGAGGTTCCAGAGCTAGATCGACCGGGAGGTTCGTACAGAGACCACCGGACAGCTGGCTGCGCCAGCATCGCCAGCATCGCCAACGGTTCCGGTCACTGGAGTTGGGCGAGTCCGGCCGGCCCTTCGTGATGGCCCAACAGCTCCGGGACTCCTGCCGCAAATGGCTCCTGGCCGAGGGAGGCGACGTGGAGCAAGTCATCAATCTGGTGGTGCTGGAGCAGTTCATAACTTGGCTGCTCAGAAGAACAGCCGAGTGGGTCCAGTGTCACCGTCCCACATCGCTGGACTCGGCCATCCACCTCACGGAGGACCACATGGTGGTGTGCCCAGGGGTCGGCGAACCCCTTCCATCAACCTCTCTCTCCTTCTCCTTCCCCGTCCTCCTCTCTCTCTAAGCCTGAACAGGGATACTTTTCCGAACCTCGTCTGCTGCCAGGCCGGACCACACTCCTGTTTCTCCCCTCTCTCTGCGCCAACCGTTTAACCCCCTCCCGCCACGAGAGCAGCAGACAGGTCTGGGCTGGCCTGTTGGCGTTGTGGGGACCCGGAGCATTTTGTGGACAGGTGTCCGATTATGGAGGTCAGGACGTTGATCTTGGTCCCGGACGACCCACACCTCCGGCATCCGATAATTCTGGGGACGAATTGGCCAGCGTTTAATAATTTATTGGGTTGTTTGTGCTCGGATGCTTCTTGGAATAAAAATTCGCTGGGTAAGGATGTGCAGGTGGCCAGGGACCAATGAGAACCGCCTCAGGGAAACAGAGCGGAATCGGGAGACTGATTCTTTCGGACCGCGATGACTTTCCCCTGGAGCAGTCTCAGGACGAGACACTAAAACATGCTTTTAAAAAGGTCAGCACTATCGACGGTCAGCCTCTCCAGCCTGGACGCCCACTAAATTATCCATATTTTGCAATCATAAAGGATAGGTTGTATCGAGTGACCCAAGACACTCAGACAAAGGAGGATACAACCCAGTTATTAGTTCCAAAGAGTCGCAGGGAAATGCTTTTCCACGTGGCTCATTCTAATCCAATGGCTGGACACTTAGGACAAACGGCAACACTAAATCGCCTCATGACCCGATTCTTTTGGCCGGGCATTCACGAGAACGCGCGCAGGTGGTGCGTGTCTTGTCGTGAATGTCAGTTGGTGAATCCACCGGCCGCTCCAAAAGCACCTTTGCGCCCCCTCCCATTAATGCAGGTCCCCTTCGAAAGAATTGGTGTGGACCTCATCGGGCCATTAGAGCGATCAGCGAGAGGTGCATTAGTCATTGTGGATTATGCAACGCGAAACCCCAAAGCAGTGGCTCTCCGCAACATTTCTACTAAGAGTGTTGCGGACGCACTGTTTAGTCTAATCTTCCGAGTGGGGATTCCGAAAGAAATCCTCACTGATCAGGGCATGGCATTTATGTCACACACGTTACGCGAACTTCACGAATTGTTGGCCATTAAAAAGATTCGTTCCAGCGTCTTTCACCCACAAACGGATGGGCTCGTCGAACGTTTTAACCGCACGCTTGAATCCATGATTCGTAGGTTCGTTCAGGAAGAAGAATCCCAAAAATTTGGGATAAGTAGTTAGAACCCCTGTTATTCGCAGTGCGAAAAGTCCCGCAAGCCTCCACAGGGTTTTCCCCCTTCGAGCTTCTTTTCGGACACCACCCCCGCGGGGTGCTGGATGTCCTAAGAGAGACTTGGGAGGACGGACCATCTCAGGCCAAAAACGAAATTCAGTATGTGATGGACTTGAGAACAAAACTCCACACTTTGGCGGCTATCCATGGAGAATTTGTTACAAGCCCAGCACAAACAGAGCCAACTGTATGACAGGGGGACTAATTTACACAAATTCTCACCGGGAGATAAAGTGCTTGTATTGCTCCCCACTTCAAGCTCAAAATTACTTGCAAAGTGGCAAGGACCATTTGAGGTTACACGGCAAATTGGTGATCTCGATTATGAGGTAATACGATCGGATAGGAGAGGAGCACGTCAAATATACCTCCTCAACCTCAGACCACGCTCCTCTGCAGTGGCTCCACCGCATGAAGGATACCAACGCGCGGATCACTCATTGGTATCTGGCTTTACAGCCCTTTAAGTTCAAGGTGGGCGGTATGGGATATGTAGCAAGGGGGGCGTGGTTCAGCGAGGTCTGCAGCAGAAGAGAGCGCCGGGAGACGCGTGGTAAGTGAGCGGGTTAAATGTAAATCACGAACACCTGTTTCTCATTCCAGTAATTGGCGCGGAGACAGGATAAAACGGCAGGAGAAGCATGAGTGTGTGGACATTTTTATACACTGAATAAAGCTCAGTCAGCAGTCAAAAGCCGACCCTTGTTCTCTTCCTTCCCTACGAACTCTGAACTTTACTACAGCGCCATTTTATATTTGCATTTTTATCTTCTTTAACTTTTTATTAATATCATAAATATGCACAAGTGCCACATACTGGCAGGGACTGAATTTGCACGTCCACTCTGCGCATCGCCAGTGAAAATCGCTTGGGTATGAACACAAAAAACTTCTATAAAAACACTGGCGATAAATGCGTGCGATATTCGTCCCGGTGTGTGCAGGCCTGTAGATTCCATTCCTTCCATGATGAGGAGTCTTCGGTCTTCGAGCTGCAGGAACGTGATCTTGGTCTATATTTATTTTATAAAATATATTGACCTTAAGTTTCCTGAATTTTTTTTTTTTTTTTCCTGGGCATGTGAATGAAAAGAGAGAAGGGGAATTCAGGGTTATGAAGTTCCATTAGGTTGGCTAGAACTATTTATTTCTGATGTTGGCAAACAAAATGGCTGCATTTACAGCCACCTTTGGTAGAGTAGCTTCTCCTCTGGTCATAGCTAAAGTTTGTTTCGAGATTAACACTCTTTACTTCAGTTAGATCAAATTGTCTAGCGTCAGCCTCTGGGGCCGCCTGACATTGTTTGGCTTGGGTTGAGCTTTGCTCCTCTGAGCTTTTATTTTTGAGAGTTATTTCAGAGTGGCTTCCTCTAATGAGAGTTATACAAGCTGAGTTTAAGCCCCAGGCAGATCTAGGCTTATGTGTGGCCCTATAGGCCCACAGCTATAGCTGGCCTAGGCTAGAACTAGGGTTTAGGTGATATACTAAAGCATTTCATCTTTTTATTACTTCCCTTGTCAGGTTGTATAGTTTTCCTAGTTCTGGCCTCCTCTTATCAGAGTTGCCAGGCCAAGACCCGTTACCCCTTTGGTGTAGGTGCAAAATAGATAGCAGCTAAGGTGGTGTCTCAGGTGGTAGGCCCCTTATCATTATGTGGATAAGAGAATGCAAGTGTTGCGTAGGCCCCACTTTTTCTTGAATTTTTCATTCGTACTGTGTTTTGTCTTTTCCCCTGAACCCCTTGGATTCAAGCTTGAGTGTAATGGTGTTAGCTTTGATTAAAGGTACAGTTTGTAAAATATTTGTAGTAAAATATCCAAAAACCACTAGGCTAGTGTTATATATTTTGTTCAGCTGATTACTAACAATATCTCTAATGTTTTCAACTACTTGTAAATCATGAGAAAATTCCCATTCTAAACAGTGACACGGGGCAGTGCAGTCGCCTGTCAATGACGCAGTTACCTTTTTTACCGCCTTTACTGACGTAGAAACCACATGACAACAGTGCCGTGGACAAATGCGGAAGTAGAGTCTAACGTCCAGCAAACCACTAGCTTGCTTCAAGCAGTTCCTTATTTACTTCTTGCACGTTTTATGGTGGATTGTGTTAATTATTTATGGAACATAATTACTGTTTACCATCTGCCGCTGGTTCTGTCGACAAGGACAGCTCCCGTAAACTCATGACCGGAAAAGCGGAAGCGGCGCCGGCGACTGTGTCATAATAAAAGTCCCGCTGCTCGTGAGGCGTGTGTTGATCAAACGCTCCAGCTCCTCGTTCAGCTCCCGCAACACTCGGTCCTGCGCTACTTCATACTACGGTAACGTTAATAATCGCATCCACGAACTCTTCTTCCAGACTCCAATCCCTATTCTTTTGCACCGTCCGTTGATATGGAGACCACATGTCCCAAGTTTCCACTCTAAAACTTTACGTCATCAAACTACGCCTTTGTTTTGAATAGGCTTCTAGCGACCTCTAGCGGAAAAAAATATCACAAATTGTACCTTTAAGCACCCATTCCCTAGGGTTCAGTACAGATGTAAGTTTGTTGGTAGATGTTTGGTCAGAGTGTTGCTCACTTAGAACTAACACTGCCACAGGTTTATGCCCATGTTTATTTGAAGTAGTAGGCCGGTTCGGGCCTCCTTCAGAGCATGGCAGCATATATGCTTTGTACTCCCCTTACTGTAAGGGTTAAGAGTGTTTTTACTGAGTACATTGCCTGTTGGAATGTGTAGATTTAAGCTCAGGTTGAGTCTAGCTAGGCAGTGTTAATTTTGTTAATAATTATTATTTTTCCTGGTCATTATTGTTATTTTGTTTAGCTCCACAATAAACTGTATTCAATTTAATTTCTATTTAATTAATAGAAAACTACTGTATCTTCTGTCACAGGAAGGAAAGTCTAAGAACATTATTTGACACATTATTCAATATATTTTACAAGTATACATGTTATTATAGTTAACTAAAACTAAAACCATAAAAAACTTAATTACTTGAAATAAACTTTAACTGAAATAAAAAAAATAAATATATATAAAAATGTAAACTTATTTTCTTTCATCTATTTTTTAAGCTGTTGGTAAACGCTCTTGGCACAAGAATGATGGGTCAGCCACAATAGCACTTCAGTGCAAGGATTTGTATTTTCAGTCCAAACAGTCCCCAAAGTGTACAAACATCCAAAAAAATAAAATACAGTTGCACCCTCCACACTCTCCTCATGAAAGAGTGCTGCTCTTATATACTATAGGCCCCGCCCTCTTGGGTGAAACCATCATGGGAAACCCTAGGTAAATATTAATTTGTCAATCTTCTATGAAAAAGATGCATACATATGCACACACATTTTGTACATGTCTTATTTCACAATGTATACATCATACTTCATTAATAATATGCAATGTAACTATTTAATAAATGAACAGCACATAAGACACCCCCCCCCCCCCACACACACACACACACACATTAAAACTCAAACAATCCAGTCTGCGGATGATTCACGCATGCGCAGCATAATCGAGTAAGCCACGATTTAAGTGTTTTAAGTGGCCAATCAACCAGGAAGACGCTCGATGCACGGCACTTCACGAACAAAGACTCCAAATAACAAATTATGCAGATAAGTAAATAAACGGGGTTATAATGAACCTTATCTGTGTGTGCGTGCGTGTGTTTGTTTTGTAACTGGTGATAGTGAGACTTTTTGATGCATAATGGTTGTGTATGTGTGTATGCTAAACTACCGGTAGCACCAACCCAAGTGTGCACCCGAGGGAAAGGCTATTCTACTGAAAATGTGAGATATGACTTATAAAGTCTTAAACGATGCAAGTGCTGTCCCGGCCGGTGACAGAGAGCTCTGTCACACCCCTCGTTTGAGGGTTGTCCTGCATAGTACTTAGCTTCCTAAGCTGGTCAGAGGTTGAAGGCCTCTCTGAGGCCTCCCTATTGAGGACCAGCCCCCGGGCTGGTAAATTTACTCCCCTTGTTGGGTTCTTTTAGAGTGCACAGCCTCCTCAGTGCAAATAATCATGTGCTGAGTAGATCCTAGGATTGAGTAGAGTGTTACTCCACTCATTGTTAAGGGTAAAAAGCACTAAGCTTTTGGCACCTGTTGGCCATAGGGAATGCTGTCACTGACAGCCTATGTTTGACCCATAGGGGGAGTGGTTCTGGCATTTCAGTTGAAGCTGCTAGTTCTGATGTTTGTCGAGCCATTCTTGGCATGCACCCCCTCAAGCATGGCAGCGTGGGTATATCGTTCCCCATAAGCATTTCAAAGGCAGTGTAGAGTTCCCTTTTGAAAGGGAACGTCTCAGGTTACGTATGTAACCATGGTTTCCTAAGAACAGGGAACGAGACACTGCATTACCTGCCATGCATCGGGGCTGCCTGCTGAACAGTTCCTTTATACGATAAGATACTGACTGCTTCTCTAGGCGCTCCTTTTATACTTCCGGGTCGCGTCTTTAATGGCGTCATAGGCTGTCGCTGCCAATAGGATTGGTGAGATTTGATAATTGCTTTCAGACACCAGTTCACGTGATGACGTTCCCCATATGTGTTTCAAACGCAGTGTCTCGTTCCCTGTTCTCAGGGAACCATGGTTACATACGTAATCTGAGACCATTTGTTTTAAAATTTCAATTCAGTTTTGTTATAAAAATATTTCAATTTCACAAAAAAATATGCTGTATTTTGTCTGAGAAATAATAAACAGACAATTTATCATTGAAATCTCATTTTGTAAAAAAAAAAAAAATTGTGAGAAAATCGTATTGTGAATCGTATCGAATCGTGAGTTGAGTGAATCTGTCACGAATGCTGCCACTGTGGCTCCCTCCGATCACCACCTGAGGGCTCCATCACCGCAGTATTAAATTCATCCTGACTTCATTTCCCATAACCCACTGCCTGGCGCTGATCACGCGCGCACCTGATCCCCTTCCGGTGGACTATAAAATATGCTCACACACACACACCAAGTCTTGTTTTGGCACGGCTAACATTTCTGAGCGTTTACCCTTGTTATAGTTTTCTCGTGTATGACCCTGGATTGTTTATTCTGTTGCGACGTCTCGCTGCCTGCCCATCTGACTCCTTGCCTGTTTATCTGGATACCGCTAGTTCTGTCACCTGATGGAGTTTAGGTTCCTTGCCACTGTCGCCTCTGGCTTGCTTAGTTGGGGACACTTGACATTTGACTTGACATTTGATATTCAATAGTATTCCTGACATTTATTCAACAGTGCTTCTGATCTGCCTGCATTAACACTATTCTTTAAGAGCTGCTGTGCAGCCAAATTATGTACCAGTTATCAATGTAAAGCTGCTTTGACACAATCTGCATTGTAAAAAGCGCTATATAAATAAAGGTGACTTGACTTGACTTGACTGTCTGCTGCCAGCCCCGACCCTCGTTACGTTTCTGCCTAGTCTATGATACTGTTGTTGTCTGTAATTTACCCTTGCCTGTTATACCATGTTTGTCTGCAATAAAGCTGCAAATGGATCCCATGGCTTCGGACCCTTCGTTACAGAATCGTTATATCCCTAATAACAACCACTAAACTATTTCTGTCTCTAATTCCTCAGAATTAGATACATAACATAGAACAATAGTATTATTTGAGTCAACAAGTAGAAAAAAGGAAAATTTCCTGTTAGACTCATCCATGCTCTGTATACAACCCCCAAGCTCAATCACCTTACTGTAATGGCGTCCGCAGGACCCGAACCACAGAGTGCAGGCGCTCAACTCTCATCCCTCAAGAGAGAGTCAAGCCCAGGCGCAAGCAATTACTGCGACAACATCGCGTAAAAAACTAGACGCGTGCTTACATATACCTCAAACAAACTGATACTGAAGACAAGAAAGATTATGGCATATTCAACAGATGCCCTTTTATAGTCGCGGTACACGACGCACCAGTGTTGTGTTTAAACTCATGCTTCAGACACCGGTCATGTCGGAGCCATTGCCATAATGTCCTCTAGAGGACATGGTATCCCATTCAAAGGGAACAGTATTATTTACCTTTTTTTTTTTTTTTTACCTATTTTTACTAAATCTTTGTAATATATGAAACATGCCATGCAGAGACTTCCATGCACATTTTTGGGTGATGCAAACGTAAATTGTTGTATTAGACTTTTGATTCAATTCACTGAAGAAAAAAAACTTGATACACAAAAATAAATAAACTGAATATACCAGCTCTAACAACAATGTTTTTAAATCTGTTAAAACATTACTGTACTTCTTGATAATGTGAACTGCAAGATTTTGAAAAGAAAGAAGATAGTATATATTTGGTGGAAATGTATGAAATCACATGATAAAATTCATGATAAAAGATTGTCTGATCTTCAGTATCTGAGGATGTACCGTTTGCAAGGCTGACATGTTATTGGTACTATTGTTTGCTGGTTATTTGGCTTTTTTTGGCAATTTGTTTCTCCAACCAAAGTACTTTACCTTTCTTTATCTCTCTGCTTCTGTTCTTCTATTTCTCTCCTTAGTTCTGCAAGCCTCTTCATATCCCGCTTTCTCTGCTCTTCTCTTTTCTTCTGCTTCTCTGCATGGAACCTATTTATCTGAGAGAGAAAAGAGACAATAATGATAATGTAATAATGACTTACAATCATTCAATTAATGAAAATGGCTCATAAAAATTAAATTCCATCATACTGTTTTACATAACATTATGGATGTAAATAGTTTGGTTTTCATGTTGAATTTAATTCACAAGTTTGCCTATTCAGTCTGAATGGTTAATGGTAAAACAAACTTGTCTTGCTGTCCTCGAAGGAAGCTCGAAACCGAGGGCTCGGCTCGAGCTCCGAGCTAAACCCCCCTATAACAGTACTGCGTAGAGGGAGAATAAGAGAAATAGAGGAGGAGATGGGGAGGAGGAGGGATGCTGGAAGAATTGTCACTGGGATGACACAGTGACTGCGGTATATACGCTCGTAATGATGATTGACAGGACTGAATGTTTAGGCTCCTTGCGAACCTACATTTGGAACTACATTTAACAATGACGTTGTACTGTCATGAAATTTTTGCCATTACCTGCTGTGTCAGTTGAGCTTTTCTATTTTTTTCTCTCTGCTGTTCTTTCCTCAGTCTCTCCTCTTCCTCTTTGTGCCAATAAGCAGCAAGAGTAGACTCCAACTCCGCAGCCTCCTCCTGCTGAATGCGCCACTGCTGGAGCTAAACCCACAGAGTGACAGGTAGTTTCAACGGCAATCTCTCTGTAGTGTTTTGACCACTGAAGTGTTAAGCTGGAAATATGTACAGTAGACTGGAGATACAGTACGTAGTCTTTACCAATCCATGAAAAAAACAACATAGCATATTTCTGTAGGCATGCACAGCATTAAAATATGATTGCACACACAAATTAGAGAAACTGAGTCTTAAACACTCACACATGCACATGGATGGAATACTTGCATGGGTCACTGGTTACTCTATATTGCAGACTATATCTATATATGTATAAAATAGTATATGAAAGAATTTAAAAAATGCAACATGCGTCCATCTTGTGAATGTACAGTCTTCTTCTGCCATCTTCCCCCATTAGCCGCTTTTCAGCGTGAGCACAGAGGTTGAAACCATGCCGCGTTTCCATTGTGGGGCCAGTAGCCTTGCAGCACTCCTGTAAAACCCACCCTAAACACGCCTTCACTGGACTAGGTCACACAATACAAAGAAACACACCAACGAGAGGGAGATGAATGAAATAAATCGCTAAACAAATATATCAGAAGCTGTTTTAGTCTTTCTTTTCGACTGGATAAAGAAGGACATGGACATCTTGGATGACATGGGGGTGAGTAAATTATCAGGACATTTTTATTAGAAAGTGGACTAATCCTTTAATGTCTCGCGGTCTTGCTGTTTTTTTTTTTTTTTGTAACAATTACATTTTTAGGGTAAAAGTGTGTTGTAACGCAAGCGTTACTGAACATGTATCGAGTAAAATATTACTGAAAATGTATTAGTTAATGCCTTACACTACTGTGTTACAGCAAAAAGTAATATGTTACTGTATTGCATTACTTTTGTAACGTGTTACTCCCAACACTGGATATAAAGCATGAAACTCATTTTCCAAACAGTCAATTTTTTTTTTTTTTTTTTAAGACGTTAAGACATAACATAGAACAATTACTTTTAACATGACATCCAAAAATATACTGCATTTAAAGAAATGGACTTACATAGCACAAGAAAAAAAATACAATAAATAAAAAATAATAAAAAAATATAATATAAAATAAATAAATAAAGAAAAAATACCAGTTCAAGTATATACCAGTTAAATTTTCAAGCAACTTCAATTCTTTGGCGAATAAAAGTGTATCTCTACTTTTTTTTTGTTATCAATACATTGGAGAGACTCAACATACAAATGAAAATCAATCATAAGACCTTTAAACAGGGTTTAGAATTATTTCTTTTACTTTAATGAATATGAAATTTACCCAATAAAATCATAAGATTCATCATAAAATTAACAGATGGATTTTTTTATCCAAAATATAAGTGTGGCAGGGGGGGCGTGGTTCAGCGGAGTCTGCAGCGGGAGAGAGAGGGAGGAGACGTGCGGTGTCTGAGTGGATTAGACGCAAATATTAAACACCTTTCTCTTGTTTCAGTAATTGGCGTGGAGAGAGTATTTAACGCCAGGAGAAACAGGAGCCTGCGAGAGAGAGAAGGACTACTGGCTGTTTCCCCCACTCCTGGACGTCTGTCTGCTGCTGGAGTGTTTGATACAATAAGATAACATCTTTGGATGTTAATTCACAGTCATAACCAGACTTCTGTAGAATATGTATAGACAAATCTTCACAGATTTTTTTGGAGTGGTAACATTCAAAAAAAAGATGTAGAATTCTTTCTGGCTGATCTGAACAAAATGAACATTTTTCATTAATATCCATACATTTTGATAAAATATAGTTACTAACATAAATATTATGAAGTACTTTCAGATGTATTTCCCGAAGTTTGTTAGATATATAAAACCGAAAGGGAAGCAGCCAAGCTTTTTTCCAAATAATTTCTGGAAAACAACTGTTCCAGAAAAATTTCCCTCTAGGCTTAATAGATCTCTTTTCATAAAAAAAATATTCCTAATAAATTTATTTGTGCATTTTTTACTGTTAATGTCCACCCCATTTAAATGAAGAGCGGCTTCAATTTTACAAGTGTTAAGGGACAACATATGGCATATCAACATATCAATAAACCTTGGGCAATTGCATTTATTACAGAATAATATTCTCTATATTTAATAGGAAATGTCCATTTATTCAAAAGATTTTCATAAGAAAGAAACTGAACTGACTGATCAAAAAGGTCCGGGTTCCGCCATGGCCTCCGAGATGAGGTAAAACATCTAATCGTAGTTTATGAAGATTCTCTGGGTCTTGAGTTATTAACCTGTTAGCCGCTTTTGGAAAATCCCAAAAAATGACATAACCAAACTAAAACAGATACAATTCATGAACCCTTTGCACTAAAAGCATAAGTAAGGTCTCATTTGAAAGCAGACACTTTGCGGTTTATGGTAAACTCATAATCAATTATTGTCACAATGAAGAAAATAGTTAAAAATAGCTTTGAAATTTTGAAAAGTTATTAGAAATTTATTTTTATGAAATATATTTATGAAAATAAAAGTGAAGTTGGCCTTGTGGCAATCTAGAAATGCACTGCAGCTAAAGCCACATGTCTGACCATGTTATATTTCAAATCTGAAGATGATAGGTTTAAAACTCTGAGTTTTATTACATGTTTTTCAAGACCATGTCATGAGACTTTATTTAGAAAGGAAGGACTCTAAAATGTTAACTGATGTTTATTGTCATCTATTCAAGTGTATTTTCTATGCTTTGTCGTGCTAACTGCCCCATTCAGTTTCAGTCTCCCCTGAACATATTCACACCTCTCCAGCCACCTTATAGTCTCTAATTATTCTTTTCTTTTGTCTCTATTATAATTACTGATGTTCTATTCAAAATGATTTAATCCCTCATTTCATTCACCAAACTTCTCACTTCACCTTCTTTCAAACTGTATCTAATGCCCTTCTTGGGAAAAAAAAAAAAAGAGAGAAAAAAAGTGAGCTTTACTATTAAAAATTATTTATTTGCTATGTTTCTGCATTAGCTTTAGATTAGAACAGGTGCATCTCTGGGCTCGTTAGCATATTAGCTTAGCACACCAACAAAACACGACAATTTATAAGATTAAAACCACGTTTTTTCTCCAAACTTACTAGTCGATTGTTTTAAATATTAACCTTCTCTGATGTGATGTGGCTTTGGATCAAAAATCAGACAGAAAATATATCATTTTAGGCTATTCTGCACAATGAGAAAAGCTATCTCGATTAGCATTGCATTATAAATATAATCTACTATTATTAATACCTTACATGGTGTGAAGAACACAGATAAACCACATATCGTCACAATCGTGTATTTATTACTGTCAAAAGTGACGTTCTGTATGTTTATATCAATGATTATAGCGATGTCTGCTAGCCTCTGTTAGTTCTGTGTATGTCACATGACTGCCTCTTGTTCATGATGTATTATTTGTGGACTAAAGGTGCACAGAGCGCCCTCCAGCTTTGGGTATTATAGAGTTATGAGTTATAAACACAGTAGTCAGTGTATACAGCGCTCATATGATGAAAATTAAATAATAATTAATGAAAATTGAATAAATATGACTCATCTGTATAGAAAATTGACATAAACGTATGACAGTGCATCAATATTTCTCCAAATGTGCATGCTTTTAAGCTAAAAGCCCAGAGGGATGCTATTTTGTGGAGTTTTTTCATGATGATGGTACAGAGTTTTTTTCTCAATGGCTGAAGCTGACGCTCATATTTCAATGAAAAGGTAACGACTCCGTTTCTCATATTCATAACTCCCGACGCATATTAACAAATGACGGTACACCATGTTGAGAGTAAAATAAAGATTATAAATTTAAGCTCGAGTCTTAGATCTTTTTAATGATGTATAGTTTGTCAAGGTAATTATATTAAATCTAACAGTAAATTTGAGCTAATTTAAACAAAGAAGCTTCGGTGCGTCGGCGTGACAGTGCTGGTTAACAGGTTTATCCAGAAAACGTCCGAGTATCACAACGTCTACCAGCCTGTGGTATCACCGCGACCGCTGTCAATCCTCTGCCTGTTCAACCATCTGTCGCACCTCCAGCACCAGAACCCATGCAGATTGACACCCACCATCTCACCACTACCGAATGCCATAGCGATGTCGAGTTGGTTCATCATTAACCAACTGTTGGTTCATCATTAACCAACAGTTGTGTTTGTATTGGCCGGGAACTCCTCCAAAGACTGAATGCACGTCGCCAAAGCTGCCCAGTCGACCTCAGGATCACCACGATACAGGGAAAGCCGCTGGTCCGAGGTCGTGTCCGCCATTTCTCCCCCACACTTACTCTCCGCATCGGTCATCTGCATGAGTAGACCATCACATTCATGGTGCTGGAGGAGTCAACCGCTGACATCATCCTGGGATGCCCATGGTTAAACCTGCATCAACCCCACATTCACTTGTCCTCTGGCGAAATCCTCATATGGGGTGAAAACTGCTTCCAGAACTGTATAACTTGTCCAATTAAAGTTAAACCCACATCCTCTCCAGTCTACCAACAACTTCCAGTACAATCTACATCTGTGGAAAGTCCTGACACCCACGTCAGTGTAACCATTCCTCCAGCTTACCGGGCGTTCCAGGATGTCTTCAGTAAGCGGTTGGCTACCAAACTTCCACCTCATCGACCATGGGACTGCGCCATCGACCTCCTGCCTGGGGCTACCTTACCCAAAGGCCGCATCTATCCACTGTCCACCCCGGAGCAGCAGGTCATGGAGGAGTACGTGCACAAAGCGCTCCAACAAGGGTTCATAAGACCATCTACCTCCCCTGCCACTTTGAGCTTCTTCTTCGTGGCAAAAAAGGACTGAGGCTTGCGGCCATGTATTGATTATCGTCATCTCAACTCCCAAACCGTTAGATTCAGTTATCACCTTCCTCTGGTCCCTGAAGCCCTTGAGCAACTCCGAGGTGCCACCATCTTCTCAGACCAGGTTCAGGTACAACCTCATTCACATCCGGAAGGGTGACGAGTGGAAAACCGCCTTCATCACCCCTTCCGGGCACTTTGAGTACTGGGTGATGCCGTATGGGTTGTCCAACTCACCTTCCGTCTTCCAGAACTATATGAAAAAAGTCTTCCATGAATTCCTGAACAAGTTTGTCATCGTCTACATAGATGATATCCTCATCTACTCTCAAGACATGAAAGAGCATGAAGAGCATGTACTCCAAGTCCTCCAAAAACTTCGCGAACATCACCTGTATCTCAAGTTGGAGAAGTGTGAATTCCATACCACCTCAGTCCAATTTCTAGGATACATTATTGACAACCACGGCGTCAGGATGGATCAGATGGAGGTGGACACCATTCTTCACAGACCGTTACCCAACACCATCAAGGAACTACAGAGATTCCTGGGATTTGCCAACTTCTACCGACGCTTTATCCACAATTACAGTCTGCTCAGCTCACCTCTCACCTCCCTGTTAAAAAACTTGCCCAAGTCTTTGTCCTGGAACACCTCTGCCAAGGAAGCCTTCCATCAGTTGAAGCTTGCCTTCCAGTCCGCTCCGATCCTGGTCCATCCAGATCCTAACCGCCAGTTCATCGCAGAGGTGGATGCCTCCTCTACCGGGATCAAAGCGGTGCTATCACAGCGGCAGGGGGAACCCTCACGACTCCATCCATGCGCCTTCTTCTCAAAGAAGTTATTCCCGGCGGAGCAGAATTATGATATTGGTAATTGGGAACTCCTAGCTATCAAGCTCGCCCTGGAGGAATGGAGACATTGGCTGGAGGGAGCTAAACACCCCTTTGAAGTAATCACCTGTAATGATGTAGCGGTTCGTACAGTTATTAATCAATTTATGGATGAAATATGAATATAATAATTCATAAAGCTTTATGAATACATTATGATTCATATATCGACCCAACGGGGAATTAAACATATATTGTGAATTAATTACAACGAATTATAATCAATTACATATATGATTAGTTCTGGAATAATAATTATTTAGAGAAACTGTTAGTTTGTCCAGCAAACTACAGCTCCTCAGAATGTCATAAAAAGAAAGCTTTTCCTCTGGCCACGAGAAAAAGACTTCCTATTCTAGCTTCCAAACATAGAGCAAGGATATAGGATCAAAACGTTAAAGTGACCTGGTTTTTATGAATGAGCAGGAGAACAACAAGCATGAAATATAATGCGTTTTTAATATACGAAAACAACTACCGAGATTATATGTCTAAAATATATACAGCAGGTATACACATATATATACAAGAGTGAAAATGAAGAAAAGACAGGAAAGGAAAGATGATCAAAGAATGGCAAATTACACAGTTAAACCTTTTTGAGAGAGCCAGCACAGAAATCAGTTTAAACAAATTTCAGAGGAATTATAATACTTGCTTATTGGTTCAAGTCCGTGTGTAGCAGTTTCAATGCGCCTGGCTGGGTTGGTCCTTTCCGAGAGGGTTTCTCCGGCGGGATTTTCAAACGAGGTTTAAACTTAAGTAACTTAACCGAAGAGAGAGAGAGAGAGAGAGAGAGAGAGAGAGAGAGAGAGAGAGTCCAAAGAGGTGGTGGTCCCGAAAAGAGAAGCGCGATGGCGCGTGGTCAGCGGAGACGTCCGGGAGAGACGTGCACGAGGTGCTCGTGAGACAACTGGGAGACAAAGGAAAAGGTGTGTGTCGTTGTTTTTATGGAAACCCAAGCTAACACACCTCCTGAATTGTAGCGGCCAATAGATGCGCAGCACTATTTGGCGGGCAAAGTTTCTTTGTTTGGTCTCCTAGCTGAATTTGCATACTTTACGACTGTCAGATCGGATTTCAAGATGGAGTACTCTCTTCCCAGTATCATTAAACACATAGAAAAATGCATTTGTCAGCTATGTGACATATCTCAGTGAATAGCTCGAGTCCAGAGCTTTACGGAGAGATCAAACTCGATAGATCAGAAATGCATATAACAGAAGTTATGGTTTACAGACAAAATTCCGTCATTAAAATGCACACTAGCACAAATACACTCATTTAAACACTAGGAAACATGCATACGCTTCAAAATACAGGATGGGTATATTTTGGCATAGTTGTATTTTACATACACTGCGTTCCATATTATTATGCAAGTGACATATCAGTAAGATTTCAGTAGAATAAACATTCAGATTTTGGTTTTTCTAAGGAAATGTATGTTTGTTTATTTATCCATGTCTTTTTAGATAACTGGTATCAATCTCAGACAAAATAATTTGCCAGATCTATGGAAACCCTACTTAGAGGTTGTTCTACATTATTAAGCAAGTCACAGTTATCATGCAATATGGGGAAGAAGAAAGATCTTTCTGAAGATGAAAAGCATGAAATGGTGCAATGTTGTGCAAAAGGCATGAAAACAACTAATATTGTGTGAAACGGAATGGAGATTATCGAATTATCATAAGATTTGTGAGTGATTTAGGGCACAGCAGAACTCAGTCAGATAAAGGCTTACTGAGGAAAGTTCCTGTCAAAAGAATTAATTGTATTAAAAGGGCAGCTATAAAAAAAGACAGTGTTGAGCAGCAAACAGGTATTTGAAGCTCCTGGTGTCTCTGGAGTCTCAATAAGCTCTCCATGCAGGCTGGCAGTTGTGCGTAAAGATGCATTTCAGCGACTCCAAACCAAACCTCACAAAGAGAGACATTTACAGTGGGTTTAGAAATACATGAAGACTCATTTTTAAATAGTTTTATTCGCTGACTAATGCCGTACTACAATGGATGGTCTAAATGGATGGATTTCTGGATGGTTGGTGAATGGCCACCACTTTCCAACAACACTGCGATGTCAGCAAGGAGCTGGTGGGTGATGATTTGGGCTGGAATACTGGGAAGTGAGATGGAGGGTATTAAAATGACTTTTGCAAGATATGTGGAGTTCATAACTGGCCATTTTCAGCTATGGTATAAAAAGGAGGATAGTGCATAGTACAATGCACTATTGTACAATGCACTATCCCATGCTGCAAAAAAACACCAATAAAACTGTTTGAAAATGTATTTCTACACCCACTCTAAATGTTTCTCTTTGTTAAGTTTGGTTAGTGGTGTCTAAAATGCATCTTTACGCACAACTGCCAGCCTGCATGGTGAGGTTCTCAAGACTTCAGAGACACCAGCAGCTTCAAATACCTTTGCTGCTCAACACTGGCTTTTTAAAAATAGCTGCCCTTTTAATACAATACATTTTTTTTGATAGGAACTTTCATTAATAAGCCTTTATCTGACCGAGTTCTGCTGTGCTCTAAATCACTCACAAATCTTATAATTCGATAATCTCCATTCAGTTTTCACACAATATTAGTTGTTTTCATGCCTTTTGCACAACATTGCATCATTTCATGCTTTTCATCTTCAGAAAGATCTTTCTTCCTCCCCATATTGCATGAGAACTGTGACTTGCTTAATAATGTGGAACAACCTATAAGTAGAGTTTCCATAGATCTGGCAAAAATTTTTGTCTGAGATTGATACCAGTTATCTAAAAAGACATGGATAAATAAACAAACAAACAGTTTCTTAGAAAAACTAAAATCTGAATGTTTATTGTACTGAAATCTTACTGATATGTCAATTGCATAATAATTTGGAACACAGTGTACAGTCAAAAATGTATGTTTGTGTGTTTCTGTGTGTGTGTGTGTGTGTGTGTGTGTGTGTGTGTGTGTGTGTGTGTGTTTTTGTGTGTGCCTGTGTGTGTGGGTGTTGGAATGTGGATCTGGCCCGTAGTCCACATGAGGGGCCCCTTTGATGTCCTGAGAGCAAGGAAATTGGGCCTCCTGTTTTACCTCAGAGGGTAACAAAGGTGTCAAGTGGGCTCATCTTTGGCAGACCGGTCGGAGCCGAGATGAGACTTTACAACCCAGTCCAGCATGCTAAAAGCGTTCTGAACATTCCAAAGTTTATTGATTATCCTGATACGTGTGCTTATACTACACACCGATCATCGGAACCTCGAATATCTAAGAGATGCCAAATGGCTCAACCATCGCCAAGCTAGATGGGCCTTATTCTTCACTCGCTTCAACTTCAAGGTCGCGTATCGTCCTGGAGACCAAAACAACAGAGCTGATGCTCTATCTTGACTATATCAAGCGGATCCTGAACCTGAAAACCCTGAGACCATTCTCCCTCCAGCCATGCTCGTCAGTCCCATTCAGTGGGCCATCCATCAACAGATCAAACTGGAGAACACCCAAAACCCTGCTCCGCCGGGAGGTCCAGAGGGGCGCTTGTATGTACCACCTAACCATCGCATTCCCCTCTTGGGCTTAGCTCATTCCTCACCGGGCTCTGGACACCCAGGCAGGAGAAGGACCCTCTCGCTCCTACATCAGCGCTACTGGTCGCCCTGCATGCCTCAGGATATCTCCCGATACATCAAGGGGTGCTCAGTCTGCGCCACTGCAGATACTCCTAGGAGATTGCCTGAGGGGAAGCTAGTGCCTCTGCCCATCCCAGAACACCCTTGGACTCACACTGGGGTGGATTTTATGACGGATCTCCCCCTATCTCAAGGATTCAACTGTGTCTTGGTCATCGTGGATCGCTTCTCGAAATCATGCAAGCTCATTCCCCTCAAAGGGTTGCCTACCGCTCTGGAAACGGTGGAGGCACTCTTCCAACATGTCTTCCTTCACTTTGGACTCCCTGAGGACATCGTATCCGACCATGAATCCCAGTTCATATCCCAAGTCTGCTCAGCCTTCTTCCGCCTCCTAGGAGTATACGTCAGCCTATCCTCCGGGTACCATCCTCAAAAGAATGGCCAGACTGAGCGCAAAATCCAGGAAATCGGGAGATTCCTGAGGGTTTACTGCCATCGGAACCAGGATTGTTGGAGCCAATATATACCCTGGGCAGAGTACGCCCAGAACTCCCTCCGGAAGTCTAGCACAGGGCTCATCCCGTTCCAGTGCGTCCTGGGATATCAGCCTCCTCTATTCCCATGGTCGGGTGAGCCCTTGGAGGTCCCAGCGGTAGGTCATTGGTTCCGACAGAGCAAGAGGGTCTGGGACTCAGCTCACGTGCAACTCCAGCAGGCAGTCCGGAGACACAAGGCACAAGCTGACGTCAGGAGAGGACCCACACCGCAATACCAACCTCGGCAAAAGGTTTGGTTATCCACCCGGGACATCTGTCTCCGGCTGCCTTGCCGTAAGTTGAGTCCCCGCTACATTGGACCTTTCACCATCGAGAGGCAGCTGAATGAAGTGACATACCGACTCAACCTCCCTGCACAGTACCGTATATCACCATCATTCCACGTATCACTACTCAAACCCTTCACTGACCCTTTGCCGTGGTTGTATCTCTCTATTAGTGTTACTGGATCTTAGTGCTGCATTTGACACTATCGATCACAATATTCTCTTAAATAGACTTGAAAATTATGTTAGCATTAGTGGAATTGCATTGGCATGGTTCAAATCATACTTATCTGATCGTTTTCAGTTTGTAGTAGTAAATGATGAGATATCGATCACAAGTTAACTATGGAGTACCGCAAGACTCAGTACTAGGACCATTGCTTTTCACTCTGTACATGCTACCCTTGGGAGATATCATTAGGAAGCATGGCGTTAGTTTTCATTGTTACGCTGATGATACTCAGCTATATATTTCTTCACGCCCTGACGAAACTTACCAATTCACAAAATTAACAGAATGCATAGCTGATATAAAAAACTGGATGACCAGTAATTTCCTACTACTAAATTCAGAAAAAACAGAGATTCTAATTTTTGGACCAACAACTTCTTCACGTAATAACCTAGAATATTGTCTAACACTTGAGAGCTGCTCTGTTAAGTCTTCGTCGTCAGCTAGGAACCTGGGTGTGCTCTTTGATACCAATCTTTCATTTGAAGGCCATGTTACTAGCATCTGTAAAACCGCTTTCTTCCATCTTAAAAATAGATCTAAACTACGACATATGCTCTCAGAAGAATGCAGAACAGTTAGTTCATGCGTTCATGACCTCAAGGTTAGATTACTGTAACGCTCTACTGGGTGGTTGTTCCTCCCGCTTGATAAATAAACTACAGCTCGTACAAAATGCAGCAGCATTTTGTAAGCAGTCCTTACTAGAACTAGGAAGTATGACCATATTAGCCCAGTTCTGTCGTCACTGCATTGGCTTCCCGTTAAACAGATTTTAAAATCTTGTTAATTACTTACAAAGCACTAAATGGTTTAGCCACCCAGTGCCTAAGCAAGCTCTTAATGCATTATAGTCCTTCACATTTATTGCGATCTCAGAATTCAGGCCAGCTGATAATACCTAGAATATCGAAATCAACCACAGGTGGTAGATCCATCTCCTATTTGGCACCTAAACTGTGGAACAACCTTCCTAGCATTGTTCAGGATGCAGACACACTCTGTCAGTTTAAATCTAGACTAAAAACGCATCTCTTTAACCTGGCATACACATAACACATTATATATTTATATTTTCAAATCCGTTAAAGGATTATTAGGCTGCATAAATTAGTTCGGCCAGAACCAGGAACACTTCCTATAACACCAGATGTACTTGCTACATCAGAAAAAGAATGGCATCTACGCTAATATTAGTCTTTCTGTTTATCCCGAGGTTTACCGTAGTCAACCGGATTCGGGGCCGTTTCCAGACCGAGGACCGGTGCCTAGACACGACCACAACGCAGCCCTGTATCAGCAGAGATCGAGTTGACTAGATCATCCATTGTGAAGACATCATCAACACGACAGCCAGTGCCACAGTTTCCTCAAAATTATAATCACGATTATTAATCATGTTTATTCTATCAAAAGAGTAATGTAACTATGGCTATTTTGCAAGTTCTTTACCAACCTACACTTCACCCAAAAGGCCTGTAGGTGGCACAAAGACTTAAATTTAACCAACTATGATAACTTCATTAGATGGTAAATCAAAAACAAAACATGGTTCCCTTTCGTGGGAACTATCGACGCTACGTCAGTGACGTGATGGGAATCCTCTGCATTTTTGTGTTCGTGAAGCACTATTGTATCCAACCAATGAGAGAACGTGACGTCAGAGGCGGGCGACATCGCGGACCGGAACCTATAAAGCATGCCCGGAAACAAAGAACGCTAGCTTCTGTTGTCTTCAGTAAGCGCTATTTGTATCTTGTCTGTCTTATTTACTGTTGTTTTTCTACCATCTCGCCAGAAAGTGATCTCTTCGTCTGAGGACAAGAGTTTCTAAACAAGTGAATTAAGACACATAAAAGACATACACATATAAAGAAAATGACGGAGAAAAGCCAGCGTTTCACTAAGTGTGCACCTCCTTGCCCGCGATTCATCGTGGAGGGAGATACACACGAGATGTATGTGAAGTGCCTGGGAGTTGAGCACGCAAAGGCAGCTCTTGAGGGGGCTGTCTGTGTGCACTGTGAGCAGCTCACTCTCAGGGCGCTGCTCTCACGCCGGGCGCTCTTTGAGGAGGGTGCCGCGGCGAGTGTTCCCCGCAGGTCTGGTCCTGCTGCTGCCGAGGCACAGCGAAGGCTGCACTCGTGGGGTTCACAAATGGATCTAGCAGAGGGGGGAGAGACGGGCTTTGCCTTATCGCTCCCCTTACCTGCTAGATCTAGTGTCTCTCCTTTGGTGGTGGAAGCACGCGCTGCGGTTTCTTCCCCTCAAAGGGAGGCACTGGCACTGAATATATCTTCCTCCGAGGAGGTTGATGTTGAAGGTGTCGAGGGTAGTGATGAGGGACCGTCATCCTCATCTCCAGCCCATGAGGAGCTTATAGAGGTAGTGACCCGGGCAGTAGAGAAACTAAATATAAGCTGGCCCGCGGAGGAGAGCGTTCCTAAAGTTAAAAGCAAGTTGGATGAACGCTTCCTCCCAGCTAGGTCACTACCCCAGCGTCGGGGACTGCCGTTCTTTCCTGACCTCCACACTGAGGTGTCGAGGTCGTGGAATAGACCTGTGCAGTACCGTGTCTTCAGCCCACAGACATCAATGTACAGCAATATTACTGGGCTGAAGCAACACGGTTATGGGGCGATGCCTCGGGTTGAAGAGACGCTTGCGAGCTATCTCTCGCCCGAGTCTGCATCGTCCCTGAAATCCCCGACGTTGCCCACCAGACCTTTAAAGCAAACATCGAATCTGGTGGGCAAGGCTTATTCGGCAGCGGGTCAGGCTGCGGCATGTCTGCACACTATGTCAATACTGCAGGCATACCAAGCTGATCTGCTGGGGGAGATTGACGAAAGTGGGGAGGTAACTTTTGAAACCATTCAGGAGTTGAGGAAGGCCACAGATTTAGCTCTCCGTGCCACCAAGGAGACGGCCAAGTCAGTAGAGCGCTCTATGGCAGCCCTGGTGGCCACGGAGAGACATCTGTGGCTCAACCTCGCTGATATTAAGGAGAAAGATAAACACATCCTTATGGATGCGCCGCTTTCCTCCGAGGGCCTGTTCGGTGACGCAGTTAATACTGTTGTCGACAGGTTCGAGGAGGCGAAAAAGCAGAAAGCGGCGTTCCAGAGGTTCCTCCCCCGAAAATCTCATCCCCCTGAGGCTGCTGGGCGGGGGCAGCCTCAGCCGATAGCCGGCTCCTCGGGACACAGGTCCCAGCAAAAGGCTAGTGTGGCCGCCCGTGCTCCCCCGCGGAAAGCTTGGGGACCGGAGCGTGCTGCACAGCCGAAGCCTTCCGGGGGTAGGGCGGATCTGAGGACCGTCATTATTTCAAAAGAAATCCTGATGCTCATGGGCCAGGGAGAGACGATTAATTTCTATCGTTCCCCATCGGTGCCCTCAAGGGACTGTTCTGCCAACCCTGCCACCCAGTGTGCGACAGGGCGCAGCAGTCCCTGTCGATCCTCCGAGGAGGGTCGGCCAGCACGTGATTTGCTTATTTGATTTGACGTGCGCCGCGTCAGATAAACGAGCCAAGTGCTCAAAAAACACCAGAGACCAGTCTCGAGAGGCTGGTTCCCTTAGTAGAATTTTTGGTGGAATGGAAACTTCTTCCGAATATTTCGAAATGGGTGCTGCTCATGGTAGAATGGTGCGTTCACACCGGACGCGAATGAAGCGGTAAGCGCGAGTGATTTACATGTTAAGTCAATGCAAAGACGCGGCGCGAATGACGCGGCGCGAATTGAGCGAACGAATGAAGCGAGTAAACTCAAAATGTTCAAGCGTCCAACTACGCGCGAATAGCGCGATTTATTCGCGCAAGTCGCGTCTGGTGTGAACACAGCATTACAGAATTCAGTTCGGTTCTCGTCCGCCCAGGTTCAGTGGAGTGATTCACACAGTGGTAGCTCCAGAGCAGTCTCTGGTAATGGAACAAGAGGTTACGACGCTTTTGCAAAAAGGGGCTATAGAACGGGTTCCCTCTCCCAGCAAAATGTCGGGCTTTTACAGCCGCTACTTCATTGTTCCAAAGAAGGATGGGGGGGTTGCGTCCGATCATAGATCTTCGTATACTAAATCGATCTGTAAAGAAGTTGAAGTTCAAGATGCTTACACTCAAACAGATTATTCCACAGATCAGATCCGAGGACTGGTTTGTGGCGATAGATCTGAAGGACGCATATTTTCACATTTCCATCCATCCTTCTCACAGGAAGTTCCTCAGGTTTGCTTTCGGGGGCGAAGCATACCAATACAAGGTTCTTCCCTTCGGCCTATCACTATCACCCCGCACGTTCACGAAGTGCATGGATGCAGCCTTGGCTCCTCTGAGACTCCAGGGCATCCGCGTGCTGAACTATATTATGTTTCATTAATGTAGTTCAGGAGGAACAAGTCAAATAACCTACCCAATCATTACGTCATATTACTGATTACGTCATCTCATCCAGCTGTCAACAATCTGTAATCAACGTATCTACCCAATCAGCGTGAGTTCAGGCCTGTATATAATCACAGTCAAAACTCACCCAAGGATCCTCGACAGTTTCCAGAATTTGGTCCCGCCCTAAGTTCCTAACATGTCCGAAGTCGCGTCCGATGAAGAATCTTTCATCCTCGAGGAATCTTTGCCACAATCCTCTGGCCTTAAGAACAATTTTTCTCCAATCCAACGGCATTATTTCGGAGGGGCGTCAGCCCAAACAAACGGGTCCCTGCATGCCAAAACGCCGAGGCCTGTCACCACGTCCGAATCATCCACGATATCCTTCTGTGTATTTCCCTACTCTGGCCCATTCAATCATTACTGTCATAGAAAAATGACAATAAGGCAGCCGAGCACCAAGCTCGAGTCTCGGGCAATGCCGCCTCTTCCCGCGACGGAACGGGCCTTCTTCCAACGTCAGGCCGCCGCAGCAGGCCTTCAGTAAACCCGGAGCCGCGCCGCAGCGCAGATCCAGTTCCCAGCCGGCTCACACTCTCCACTCCATCGGCTCAACCCCGCAAGAAGCACAGTTTAAATCCTTCTCGTCTTCTTTCCTGAATTTTCAGTCATTCCATCTGGATCAATGTTGATCGGGGGATTGTTTCTGTGACTTGCCGTTATAAATTACTGTGCCGCTTCCTTGCGGTTAAACACGCAAACAGTGGCTCATATATCACGTTCAGTTCGCACGCTGAATCACTATGAAACTCGGAACTTATTGTCATCGCTGTTCTGCGATTTATCAACAAATCGCTTGGAAACTTAAAGTAATAGTATGCATTTCTGTAACTTCAACCCACAGCTTCACTATTGAGACGAGGCACAGACTGGTAGGACAAATTCTTAAAATCGTTCTTTTGCTGATGGATTTAAATAAATTTTACCGTTCCTATTCATCTGTATGTTCATCTATATTTAGAACTTGCAGAATCTGTAAGTAACGTAACGAACCATAGACAAATAACCAGTGAATAAACTGTTATGTTGTATGTTCCTACGCAGTTTGATAAAGCATCGAATTTGATTTGAGTAATTTGAGTACCAGGTCTGGATAAGTATTGGGAAATAGAACTAAAAAATAAACAAATAAATTTAATTATAATAAAAAAATAAATAAATAAATAAAAATCATTCAAGCAGCGTGTTCATGGTAAATTTAGTGCTTGTTGAACACCATTGAATAAATCCAAGTTGCACATTTTTATTATGCAAAGCTCTCTTTTTACAAGCTAGTCTCTTTTGATCTTTACTAAATGAAGGTGCACGTGAATCAAACCAGCAACATTTAAAAGAACAAACGATCATCTAAATCAGTCTGTACCCTACTTTGCTGTTTGATGATTGTTCAACATCAATCAATTACAGTACAAACTGTAAACGGCAGTATGGTATCAAACAATCGTGCCAGAGGTGAATATATTCAGGTTATAAAGTTTCCCTCTTTTCCGAGTGTGTCTCATACGTTCTGAAAAGTGAAGCCACGGGCTCTTTGATCGCCCCCTGGAGGCTGGATGCAGTACAGGTCATAAACCCCGCCCTCTCAATGCAGTCGAATGAGACTTCAGTGAAAACTTAAAAATAAAGTCTGCTTCAAATAAAACTTTCTGAAAGATGGTTTTGGTCATTTAAGGTAGTTGTTATCACACTGATATATATTCAATTGTTCGTTTTTGTAATGATTTAGATTTTAGCTAGCAATTTGATTCTATAAAAACGGGGCGTGTCGTCATGATTCGAAGTTGATTGACAGGTTGTCTGAGGACTGTCGGAGCTTCGAGGGGAGATTGAAGATGTATTAACTAACTGTTAATTTTCGATTTCTTTGTCATTAACACCAACAAAATGAGTTGTTCAGCAGTAAACTGTACTAACCGACCTACAGGATCTGACGGATCACTGAACTTTTTTTCTGTAACATCAAATGTGGGCGTTATAAGCTAATTAATAAATGTTATTAGTTAAGATAACACACCTAATGTTAGCCATGTCGGGAAAAAGCAGGTGATCGTTATCTGGCAGTTACTTATTATTTTTATGGGTATAAAATAATAATTAGCAGGACAAAACTAATGATAGCTTACTCTAATTACAGCAATCGATCTAACGTTAGTTGAACTTGATTTAAAATGGCAGGACCGTTTCTGACGATTTAGAGTTGTTTCTAGTGGCATATTATATTGATTTTATCTACTGAATTTGCTGTTTCAAAAATATTATTGCTCTAGAAACAGAATAGCCTATTATTTTATAGGTAGACTTTTAAATTGTGTATAATTTTTATAGTCTATTTAAAATACATGAATGATGACGCAGTCGTCTGGGCGGAAGTTTGATATCGCGACTCCGCCTCCGGCTCAACGGACGATTCCTTCTGCGCATGCCCAGGCTCCAAACTTTTTTTTTTTTTGACGTATTGCGTAACGTGTCAGCGCCCATTCATCAGCCCATTTTGGCTTCAGTTCAATACAATGGAAGGAAGCGACGTCGCGTCGTCCATCTTTTTTTACAGTCTATGCTCTTTTCTACACTTCTTGTTCCTCCACAGGCTCCAGGGACTGACCCAAGCGTGAGGTTGCCTCCGCTAGCGGCGCAGGCCCAGAGGCCTTATTTGACTCCCAGCTTCCCTCTTTTCTACACTTCTTGTTCCTCCCCAGGCTCCAGGGACTGACCCAAGCGTGAGGTTGCCTCCGCTAGCGGCGCAGGCCCAGAGGCCTTATTTGACTCCCAGCTTCCCTCTTTTCTACACTTCTTGTTCCTCCCCAGGCTCCAGGGACTGACCCAAGCGTGAGGTTGCCTCCGCTAGCAGCGCAGGCCCAGAGGCCTTATTGGACTCCCAGCTTCCCTCTTTTCTACACTTCTTGTTCCTCCCTAGGTTCCAGGGGCCAGCCCGAGCATGAGGCTGCCTCTGCAAGCGGCCTCGGGCCCAGCCATTCCTCCAGCCTGCCTTTCCTGATTTTCTCTTCTCAACATTACTTTATTTATATCATGTAAACAGCATTAAGAACCTCCAAGCTCCCAGCAGACCACTTTTCCAGTAATTTGTTCCCCATAGGAGCAACAACCACAGCTGCTCAATAAGGCCTTTCCCAGCATCAGATTCAAACACTTGGTCACTGGTCATAAGAAGCTTTTAAGAACTACATCAAACTGTTTCCACATTAAAGAAGCCTAACAAACACTAATCAGCTAGGTTTTCAGCTCCAGCTCATATTCTCACACATACCCACAAGCCATATCAAACTCAACTAATACCATCATTCCAATAAAATGGGAATGATCTCATTGCCAGTGCAGCGATGTGCTCGGCTCCCGCAGGAGCTCAATTCTTCTGGCCCTTCTCTCCACTGCCGCAGCAGTGATGTCACTTCGGCTCCCACAGATCAGTTCTTCTGGCTAATTTCTCCACTGCCGCAGCAGTGATGTCACCCCCGTTCCCGCAGGAGCCCAGCTCTGCCCAAACTCGCCCTAATCCAATGTTGCAAGAAATCTCCCGGTCTTCAAACTAACCCTCTAAACAGATGATTCAAACCACTCAGTCAAATCAGTCAAACTTCAATCTGACACCATGAGTATTGAGCTCCCATAAGAACCTCAGAAACGGTATACATTTTCTATTTTCGTTCAACTATGGCTGGGCTTATCCGTCAGATCGCTGCGAGTATTGAACTCCCGTCGGACTGCGCGAAAGCCCTCCCAGTCGAAAATGGCTAAACGTTTATGCCATCAGGGGCTTACCCGTCCATTCGCAGCGAGTATTGAACTCCCGTCGGACGTCGCTAGAGCGCTTGCCAATCTAAAATAATTAAACGTTTACCTCACTGCCAGCAGGGGCTTACCCGTCCGATTGCAGTGAGTATTGAACTCCCGTCGGATGCCATGAGAGCCTCCCAATCCAAAATAACTAACGCTAACCTCACTGCCAGTGGGGGCTTACCCGTCCGATTGCTGCGAGTATTGAACTCCCGTCGGACACCGCAAAAGCCCCCAATCTAACACTACTAAACGTTCCCCCCACGGTCAGCGGGGGCTTACCCGTCCGATCGCAGTGAGTATTGAACTCCCGTCGGACGCCGCAAGAGCCCCCAATCTAAAATTACTAAACGTCCACCCACCATCAGCAGGGGTTAACCGTCCGATCGCAGTGAGTATTGAACTCCTGTCGGATGCCGCAAGAGCCCCAATCTAAAATTTCTAAAAGTCCACCCACCATCAGCAGGGGTTAACCGTCCCATCGCAGTGAGTATTGAACTCCCGTCGGATGCCGCAAGAGCCCCAATCTAAAATTTCTAAACGTCCACCCACCATCAGCAGGGGTTAACCGTCCGATCGCAGTGAGTATTGAACTCCCGTCGGATGCCGCAAGAGCCCCAATCCAAAAAATTCTAAACGTCCACCCACCATCAGCAGGGGTTAACCGTCCGATTGTTGAACTCCCGTCGGATGCTGCAGGCGCCACCAGCCAAAACATTTAAACCTTATCGTAGTTTACCGGTCGAAAAGGTTATTCATCGGTTCGCTGTGAGTATTGAACTCCCGTCAGATAGAACCTTCCCGATCACGCAGACAGCTTTCTCCTTGCAGACATCAGCCTTATTTCCATATTTTTTGGGGGGGTCAGTTTCAGTTCCCGGCTGCTGTCCGTAGATAACTCTTGCTTTTTGGGGGGTACTCTGTGTTCGGGTCGATTACCGAGCTCGGAGCCCTCTCCCCGGACAGCACGCCAAATACGTTTACCAATTTATTTACCTGACTTATTTGTAAGTGTGAACTCGTGAAATCGACGATTGGTTGATTTTAGCTCAAACAGAACGTCTGGCAGCTCAACATCGAGATGTTGTGTTGTCGCACATGAAGAAGCTTGGGCTGAGGCTCAACGCCAAGAAAAGTGTGCTGGTTCCGAGTCAGGTTGCCAACTATCTTGGGGTAATCTGGGATTCGATCACGATGCGGGCGCAATTGACTCCCGCTCATGTGACTTCCATTCTCGGGGCCGTG